>NC_138047.1:42542886-42797347 GCF_964194185.1 Rhinolophus hipposideros
TAGGAATAATTTGTATTTGATTGCTTTAAAAGGTTTTTAATTATAAATTATCATAGATTGTAAAACTAATCATTATTTGGAATGTTTCTACATTTAAGAAAACATTATCATGAGTAGCAGTGAGATGTATCTTAGATATTACTTTTTAAATTCTTCTCACCAAATACTCTCTGTGATACCTAAAGGGTAGTAAGTGTAATGTCTAAGAGAGTACTCAGGTTTCTACACTGGCTCTGCTATTTTCTAGTTGTGTGACTGACATTGGACGAGAACTTCTGGAAGCTTCTCTACCCCCATCTGTAGTGACACAAAGGATAGTAGTCTGTATGTGATGTCAGAGGGATAGTGGATGGGGGTAGGGGGTTGACACAGTGTGAGGGATATAAATGATAAACATCGAAGTATTACTTTGTTTTGTGCACCTGAAACTTATAAAAACACAAAAATACAAACAAAAAAAAACCCAATGGGGAAACAAAAAAGAATAGTAATGATTTCAAGAGAAATTTTTGTACATTAAAATAGATACTGCACATATACCACTTAGAATATTACTCAGTAAAGTTAGCTACTATTACTATGACTTGTAGTTGCTTTAATTTTAGGAACATTTTATAATTAGATTACTAGTTTTATGATGTTGTTAATGTTACATATAAATATAACTTACATCTGAACACAAAATTGGTAAAAAGTTCTACAATTCATTTCCTCATGTTACTTTCTTACAAGGGAAAGAAAAAATAATACAGCTATTCAAATATACATTCATTATCTTTCCCAATTAACAGGGAGATTTCTGTTGACAGGTAGATGGGCAAACAGGGAAGAAAAGGGGAATAAAAAAAAAGATAAAGGGAGAAAAAAGACAAAAAGAGTGAAGAGAGAAGGAAAGAAGAGAGGCACTAACTACCTTTCCAGCAATTTACATACTGAATACCCATAACTCTATTTTCTCCATCTACTAGGTCAGCATTTCTAGTGGGTATTAGGGGAAAATCAGTGCATTATCATTTTGTAGTTTGCTCTTGGGAGGTAAATTGTCCATATGGCTTTACTTGGGCAAAATAATCATAAAGTTTTTCATTTGAGCTTCTCTGTGTCTATTTGAGTAATTTAGTTGGATAACAAGGGCAGCTTATTGATCAGTAAGTTATATTTGTGCTCCTGAGTATCCTGTGCTAGTTAGAAAAGAAGAAAATATATGATATAGAAAAATTCATAGACATGTTTATAGCTGCTTAAAACAATGTTTGTTTATTGGCTTATGTTAGAAAAATTCCAGGAATTTCACTGTTTTATTAAAATGAACATGGACTTATCAGGCAGATCACTTCGTAGATTATACAAATGTCTAACCAATGCACTGTACACCTGAAACTAATATAAAATAATATTGAATATCAACTACAAATATATATATATATATATAGTCATGGGATATAAAGTACAACACAGGGAATATAGTCAATGGTATTGTAATAGCTATGTACAGTGTCCAATGATTAGTAGACTTGGTGAGGTTATCACTTTGTGAGGAGTGTAAATGTCTAATCATTATGTTGTTTTATATACCTGAAACTAATAAAATAAATACAATAGGCTTTTTAAAATTTTTTAAAATGAACATGGATTTATGTCTTTGAACCAGAAAATGGTATGTAGTCAAGTAAACACCATTTTTTTTATAAATCAGAGGAAGGATCTAATTTTTATTTTAATATGTAGAATTCCAAAATTATTCCCAGTATTCAGAATATTCTGATTACATGTCTCAATAAAAAATTATGCAGCTTTCCAATTTTCCAAATGTAAATATAAAATCTCTACTAAGGAAAAGCTACCTCAGCAGCTTCAAAACAGTTATTGTCTCATAACTTTCATTCATGCCAACGTTAAATACATCTTGATTTTTTTTTCAGTCAATAACCTCTTTAGGAAAATTGTCAAGTCTCTTTCCATGTCTTGCTTGTGTCGAGTCATATCCATCAAGTAATGAAGCTCTGTGAAAGGAAACTGCAATGATTTATAAGGGCAAAAATATAACCAGACTTTGACTCCTGTCCCTCACACTACTCTGAGGCTACTGAGATAGTAGGTGTTGGACTACAGAACTGAGGATGGAGATCTGGAATGTTATCTAACTTGAACTTCATTAGACTTCCTTGAGAAATTCGTGAAAAGCCAATTAAATACCGCATAGTAGATGTCAGTTGGGATAAAGAGAAAACATTTACAAAGAGTAATAACATAGATGAGAAAGAATTATTTTTGCTAATCCTGTTTTATAGAAATAAAAAGTAATTTGCTAATGCTGTTTTATCGAGATACATTCTAAGTAACATGATCCCAAATTTTGTGCTAATAAATGTTAACTGACATTTTGCTTCCCCCTTAAAAAAAAAAATGCATGTAATATCCTGAGGCTTTATTTCAAACTGTTGATAAGCTAGTACCATAAGACTCACAGATTTTAGTACCAGAATCAAAGCTATAAGCTTCTCTCTTCATCTGAATGTGATTTGGTAAAGTTTTCTACCATTTTAACCATTTGTTTTGAAATTATTTTTGTCTGTTTTTATATTTGGAATTATTTATTATATTTCTAATGAGAGGCTGAAGAATCTCTATTTCATTGTATTCATTATTAATGGTTTATGTGTACTTACTGCATACGTATGACTACTGTAAAATTAATCGAGGTAATAAACATTTTTTTTCTAGCACACCAAGTGAAGGGAGGAAACAGGGTGGGAACGATATTCTTTCCTTATAAAGATGCAACTTCTTTTGTAGTATGGAAGTCAAAAGACATCAGCCTCAAGATATGAGCAGATGCTATAAATTGTGTACTGAGATTCACTGCTGGCTACTTGGCCCAACTACTTCATTTAAGTCCATAATGAAGTGTTAGGCCACAAAAAACAAAACAAAAATATTATTTTTTCTGTTAACTTTCAGTATTTTACTTAGAAGAGGGATTATTGGAATCATTGACAATAATATCACAATCATACTTTTAGCCTTGTTTGCAAATCACTAGACCTATGTGACTTACATGTTTGCAGAGTAGTTACCAATATTTTTGAAATGAATGACTAAAAGAATGAATGAATAAATCCATAGATGTGAGCAGAAATTTAAAATACACATCTCTCCATTGGCATTTACATAGTTTGCTTATATCAATTTTTATGTAAAGATATTCTTAAAAAGTTAAAAGGATACATTTATATGTTAACAGAATAAATTTATAGATCTTTGATGTTGCAGGTATTTTTAAAATGTCTTTTAAAGGATAAGTATAAAATTATACCATGTTTTGTATTCATGACTAATTTGGTTCTAGCTGTTCTGAATATATATTAATATTTTGTAGACTCTTCTCATTTGGATCATATGTTTCTATGTTTACTTACATATCACTTAAAATCGATAATATGCCCTGTAGAGATCAGAAATAGAAGATGTTTCACATCTATTTTTTTACTCTGTGTGGGGTTAGTGTACATTTTAGATTACTTCATGATAAACATCTATATAACCAAATATCAAATTCCTTAAACTTTAATGTCAAGACCCAACCTCAAATATATTACATAGATTTTGATTTTATTTACTGTGGTTGTCAATACTGTCTTATTACTCTATTTCATGTCTGATCTTTAATGAAGTACCTGTGAGTTATGATGTGGAAAAATGTCAGGATGCGAAAATGATGATCCCCATTTTTTCCCCAGCCATGACATTTCAGTATTATGAGCTATATCTCACAAAGTTAGGACTGTATGACCTATTTTGCTCTACTCATTATCCACTCATCCCGAAACAGAGACCAAGAGAAAGTAAGGAGTATATTTTAAAAGGACTTCTGGCCATGGTCTTGTGTGATGTGTTGCCTGGGAGAACAGCGGGATATTACTCACTGACCTTTAAGTTAAAATTAACTGAAGTTGTGTCATAAAAATATTAACTCATGCCCCACCATAAAAAGTTGGTAATCATATTATCTTCTCACCACCTTTTGCCACCCATGTCTATGACAGAGAGAAAAGGTGAAATCATCTTTTTATGATAATAGCTTTATTGGCCTCATGAGCAAACATTTCTGAGGACAAAAGTTGAAGAATTATAATTTCAAAATTATTACCAAAAAAAAAATCTGTCTTTTTCTTTTCTTTTTGAAACTAGCCTATCATGCCAATGTGAAACAACAACAACATAATTCTCAAAGCTGGTAACAAGTTAACTATATCCACTGAAGGCTAAGAATCTGAATTTTGACAATTCTAACCTGAGAACATATTTGTTTTCCCTGTAATCTTAGCAAACATTGATAATTATTTTTCATTCCTAGGATTCATCATCTCAAAAATTGGCATTGTCGCTACTTCTAAAGAACATCCATAATATCTAACTGCAAAGGGAAAACCCAGGCTCTAGAACAAATACTAGTAGAATAATACTGAACCAAACCAGCAGCCCTACAATTAAGCTAATCTAGGATGGGCTTGACTAAGCCATAATTAGTCAAGCCCATCCTAGATTAGTTTAATTGTAGTAAACCTAGACACCCAGGAACGTTAAAATAACCACTTTTAAAAGATAAGCCACTGAGTCTGGGTAATTTGTTATGCAGCATTATTGCGGCAGTAGCTGGCTAACACAAATATTAAGGGGACTGAACCTGAGTTAAATTCCATTTGCCATGAGAAACTTATTTAAACTTTTCATGACTCACTTTTATAATATTAAAATAGAGATATTTGCTTAAATTTACTTGGTAAATTAGGGAGTGAGGTCATCAACTAAGAATGTGAATGGGGGAAGAAGGATTGAAATGAGGATAATGGGAGTGTGAATATAATAGGAAATACAGGAAAAAAAATCTGGGCAGTATTATATGTCTTACTAGTTTCAAAGGATTATTTAAGTTCAGGCATCTAAAGAAATGAACAAGAAAGATTCAAGATTGTGGTCATAGAGTAGATTGTATGAATATGAGATCATGGAGGGGTTAAAGTTATGATCCTGACAAAGTTTAGGATATGAAAATGCTGGTGAATGCATAAGGTAAGGGACAGTAGTATAATAATATTAACTGAGAAGAGCCATTCGATGACCTGAGAGATGAGAACATTGCAAAGGTCAATAATTTGTATAGTACTGAAATAAAAACTCAAGTGTTAGAGAGAGTGACAGTTAACCATGAGCTAAAAATCTCTAAGAAATGAGAGAGTAACCTAAGGATCTATGGGTCATGATGACAATAGGGATACTGACACTCATATTCTGATAACCAAAATCTGTTTGCCTTGATGGAGGAGGTACTGAAAATGGTCTTGAATGGAAAATAGGGACACAGGGCACGCCAGCTCACCTTCAGAGTTGGGAAAACTGTCACCACCTGCAATGCCATTCTGATGCTAACTAGTATAGTTAGCATTGATTTTGCAGGTTAAAGGCACAGACTCCCACAAGGAGTCTTCACTTGAGATACCAGCCACAAATTTGGGGCTCCCCAGGTCACCCAGAGTTCTGACAAATGCTATAAGTTCAGGAGTTCCTCTTACCCTGTAGGTTCAATAATTCACTAGAACAACTCATAGAACTCAAACAATCACTGTACTTAGAGTTTTATTATAAGAATACAAATCAGGAATGCGCCAAAAGAAGAGACCCATGGGGAAGGTCTTGGAAGTCCCAAATGCAAAGCTTCCATGTCTTCTCCCATGGAATCGGGAGGCATCAACCTCCCAGCATATCAATATGTTCACCACCCTGAAAGCTCAATTGAGCTCTGATATCCAGTTTTATTGGGATTCTATTACATAGGCTATTTGGTTGAATAATTGGTCTCATAAATGAACATGATGTTCCTAGAGGGCGGGTCAATATCCTCTGGGTCAAAGCCTCAGCCATCTAATCACATGGTTGGTCTTTCTTGCAAGGTCAGTCCCCATTCTGAAATAATCTGGGGACACACCATGAGCCACAATTCTAGGATAAACTGAGATATGGTCTCAGGCGCTCATCCTGAATTCAAAAAAAGATACTCCTATCACGTGGGAAAATTTCATGGATCTAGAAGCTCAGTCCCAGGAACTGGGGATAAACCAGACAAGTTCTTTATTATGTAACACCATTTAAGATGCTGTAGGGAAATCAGTGACCTCACGAAAGAACCTGGTTTCCTTTAGAGCAAGAATGTGAAGAGGTTTAAGAAGGGCAGAGTTTTGCTGATGAATCAGCATAAGAAGGTACAGTGCAAAGATTTCAGAAGGTAGAAAAGAGTGAATGTTATCATAAAGTGGACTTTAAAAAGTCATATCAGGATTTGTGTGCAGAAGATAAAGAGTGAACTGGGAGAAATGAACTTGTGGTTACAAATCCAAATTGCTCCAAAGAGACTAAGGAGACTAATGCTGATAGTATTAATGTAAAAAGCGATGTTCAGACTGTGAATACAGGCAAGTAGGTAATCAAGTCTTTCTAGAAGCATGCAGAGTTCTGAGGATCCCTTTAAGCTTAAGTCAGAGGAGCTGTGGAGTCTGGGAGGGTTTTGAAGTTTTTGGTGGATACTGGTAAACCATTCACCTTATACTTTCATGTGACCCAGTATAAAGAAAATACCCCCAAATAACCACCACTGACTTCTTACACCATAGATAATTTTGAATTTCATATAAAGGAATTCTAAACTATGCACTATTTTTGTCTCTGCTCTCTCTTTACACTATATTAAATTGTTAAAAGTTTTAACCAACTAATAGTTGCTTCATATGGTTGCTCATGCTTTACAAGATATTTTAATATATATCATTTCCCTGAAGTCTCACATAAAATTAGGATGCTACACCCACCAATGATAAAAGAATGAGAAGCATCTGGTCCCATAGAACACAGCTACTAAGGAATGAAGCTCTGAATTAAATGCATAGTTTCCCAGTGTGAAATTCTACCCTCTTCCCATTAGTTCCCAGTCCCACTCTATGTAAGGGGAGAGGGGAGCTTATTTTACATAGGCTTATATTCATAACCCATATATGACATCTTAAGTAAACTAAACTCAGGTATGTCTGAATAGGGATGTGAAGTCTTGTTTAGGTGAATTGTCTCTGCAAGACTTCCTGATTTTTACTTTTCCTTTGATTCACAAATATCTTTGATGGGTGTCTGTATCATTCTGCCATAAGGACCTCTACAGAGAAGTAAGACATCTCACTGTGTGTATCTATTTTGAAGTTAACAAGACTTGTCAGGAACGATAATTCTTGTTTCCTATTTACATTTCAGGGCTTAAAAATTTTAGAGGATGTTGCCTTTACAAATTCATTTCATGAACTTTTATATTGTCCCTCTCCACCCAGTTAGCCCCTAAGGATGAATTGAAATAATTTAACAAAATATAAGTAAAGTGCTCAGTCTTGCAAATTTATTTGAAAGGTGGGTTTTTATTAGCATATTACGAATAATAAGGGGCTTTTAAACAGATAATAAACCAGTTTTGATATTGATGTATATTTTAGTTTAGTTCCCCCTACTTTTGAGCACCAGATTTACTTCATATGTATTTAACATGTTTTCTGTAGCCAATATTTACTTACTAAATTATGTAAACAACATAACTGAATCATTAATGTTACAATGGATCCATAGAGGACTATACTTCAGATCCATAATTATCTGTCATGTATTAGTCCTACCAAAGTGTCCTTTTCATTATTAGGGAGCAGCTTCTCTATTTCTTGTTCTAATGTTTTCATCCTTGACTTTGTTTTGCTTATGCTCCTCATCTCAAAGGGGAAAGAAGAAAAGAAGAAACCACAGCAATAATTACCAACTGTGCAAATCATTACCGTTATAGTAGAAATTGAATTAAAATGGTAAGAGTCTGTCATTATTCATAACTTATTTTAAATTCACATAGGCTTCTTTTGAGCTATATATATGCCATGATACTAATGCAGCTTAGGATATAAAATCACACTATAATCCACTGATCAAGTCTTTTAGGCCAAGTCTCTAGGTGTATCACAGCCCTGATCCTTATGACCTCTCAAAAATGTCTTTCTGAGGAGTTAATAGAGAACAGATGTTACCTAACGTAGCAGCTGTTATAATTAGACAAAAGGGGAAAATTGGCAAATGAAGAGGGCAGAGACTCTTTAAACAAATGATCCAGTTCCTTAAAAAAAACAATGTTAAGTTTTAAAAAGGTCAAAAAAAGGTGTGCAATCATGTGTGTTTGCACATGTATGTTCATTAAAAAAAATCAAAAAACAACTTTCACTGAAATTAAAATTCTCAAGGGTTCATTTGGAATAGTATAGTCATTGTAATTATGAAAAGCAAATCTTTCTATACTGCAAAATGTAAAGTTCAGTTTTATTGAGTTTTCAAGTTTATGTTTCCTCATTTTATTTATAGTCAATAATATTTTCTTGATGACTCAAGGTGTTTCTTACTTAATGATGAAAACCTCAGGGGAAAAAATGCAATCCTCTCTTTTCCAGTCTAGAACCTCATCTTCTGTCAGTGAAAAGAACCATGTGAACATATAATGCGGTACAGCTACTAGAATTGATGGAGAAATTAATCTCCTTGACAGGGAAGGAAAGTCTTATGAAGAAGTGATATTTGACATGGGTCCTGAAGGATGAAAAAATTTTTTCAAGCAGAGAAAGAGAACAGTTTTACCGCAGGGAACCCTGAGCAATACACAGAGCCCTGAAAGCATATGTAATGTTTGAACCTGAGCAAAATATCAGAATTGGACAGAGAAACAGAGGTTCTCAAATTCTAGGGTACATCAGAAATATTTTGCGTTTTTGTTAAAAATGCAGATGTCCGAGCCCTATCCTGGATATTCTGATCTAGGAAATCTGGGGTGGTATCTGGGAATCTTCATCTTACCAAGCACCCCTTACTACTCTGATGAAGTCAGGGAGTAGACTGTATCTTGAGACACGTTTCTCTAAAGAGTGGTTTTTGAAGTGTTTTCTCCAGAAGAGTGTCACCATCATCTTCACCTGGAAACTTGTTAGAAATGTCAATTCTCGGCCACACCCAAGAGTGGCAGAAACTGTGGGGATTGTAGTTATCTGTGCTTTAAAAAGTCCTTTGGCTGATTCTGATACATGATCAGGTTTGAGAATCATTACTTCAATTGTACAAGTAGATTACTTAAGTTGTACAAGTCTCTATTGGCCAGGGAATCGCGCCTATTGACCAGTTTCCAGAAGTGGGCCATACTTAATAGTAACTTCATCTGTAAAAATTGTTAGATGACATAGGAGCAAAAATAAACCCTATGCAGTTTAAACCATTCACGATTGCTGGCTTCACTTGAGTGGTCTAATTACAGAGTCATTCTTTTACGGGACATAAATATGGACCAGGATCCAGTTTGAAGGAATATAAAAAAAAATTGTCCCCAAATAATTGCTGAACTATAATTCTCTGTTTCAGAAGCTTGTATGTTCCTGCCTCATTTTAACGAATTCTTTTAGTCAGATTTTTGGATTGTAGTGTAGGTTGTTGAAATTGAACTACACATGAAATCACTTGGAAGAGATTAGTTGAAGGGTGCTCAATTGAAGTTATAGATCTCATTTAGAACATAAGTAAGAAATCCCTTTAGAGTGAATCAAAGCAGTTGAAGGAACATTGAGGTCCATTTTTTATTGTTCGTATCTTTCCAATGAGTGCATAGGGTCATCTATTTGTAAAGAATCATTATATTTCATGTGGTGTATGTAGGATAAAATTTGTTTTTTGACGTTCCCTAACTGCTATGCAGAATAGCTGCTAGCCCTATATAAAATGATATTTTTGGTAAAATCAGAGAGTAGTCTTTTCCCATATTTTTTGCCTGTGACTATAACTCTTCATCCTGAACTTCAGATGCCAAAGCATTATTTCATCTACCTATTAAAAGTACACGGAAGAACAAATATTTCGGATTTTTGTCTTTTTTTACAATAAAGGAATAGACAGATTCATTTGTTTCTAAATGGATAGCATGACTAAAATTCTTAAGTTTGAGTGGAAATAACATTCTTAGAAGAATGTACCTTGCTCTTTGTTCTTCTCTTTTTCCCTATTTCTTTTCTCTATCCCAAACCGTCATGGTCATGTACTAGTCCTTTGTGAAAAAGGAAGAGTCCATGGTCTGCCTGAACTTCTCAAAGAGCACTTCTGAGTTGTTTTTCAAAATAGCAAGGTCAATCATTTTTAGAGCAGAGATAAAATATGTTATATAACTGTAGAAAACTCTAGGTTCTCCATTTGTTTACTGTTCATTGATTGATTAGCAGCTATATTCCAGACATTGTGTTCAGAAATAGGTGGAGGTAAATAATAAATAAAGCAAGTTTCCTGTAATCTGCAGTCTACGTTCTTCTCAAAGACACAACCACAGGCCAAAATAGCTTAAAAACAAACAAACAAAAAACTTGGACCAAAGGAGAGTGTTATTATTTACATGATAGCTCTGATATACCAAACTATTTATTTGACAACCAGTGGTATCATCATATATACGTATGTTGACTTTAATCCAAAGGAATAAGTGGCTTGCTTTGTTTTTTATAGGGTTATTACATTACTTCTCTACAAAATAAATGCAGGAGTGGGTTAGAACATAACTTAGAAATTATTCCTGAAACTGCAGAAATGAACTTTTGGAGACAGGTGATTTTCTTGCAGACGGAAGAAACTTTGAATCCAAGCAGATTCAGGTTAAAATCTGAGTTGTGTAATTTCAGGCAGTTATTTTCTTTTTATAATTTATTAGTTTCAGGTGTACAAGACAAGGTAATACTTAGACGTTCATCATTTATATCCCTCACACTGTAGGTCCCCCTCCCCCCATCCACTATCCCTCCGACCTCGCACTGAGCCATCACATTATATATATAAAATTATAGTTGGTATTCATTATTGTTCAGCTTCAGGTGTAGAGTGCCATGATCAGGCATCTGCAGTATCCCTGAGGTGGTCTCCCAAATGGGACATGTGTCCATTGGATACCCTACAAAATCTTTACAATATTATTGATTACATTCCCCAAATTGATTTTCAAAAACCCTAAGGCCATCTTGTGGTTACCAACTGTTTCCTAATCCCTTCACCTTCCCCCTTATCCCCACCCCCCCCGCCCATCTAACAACTCTCAGTTTTTTCTCTTTGTCCCCAAAACTGTTTCTGATTAGTTCATTCACTTATTCTTTGCTTTAGATTCCGCATATAAGTGAGATCGTATGGTACTTGTCTTTCTCTTTCTGACTTATTTCACTTAACATAATGTTCTCTAGATCCATCCATGTTGTTGCAAATGATAAGATTTCTTTCTTCTTTATGGCTGCGTAATACTCCATTGTATAAATGTACCACAGCTTCTTAATCCAGTCATCTACTGATGGGCACTTCGGTTGTTTCCATGTCTTGGCTATTGTGTATAGTGCTGCAATAAACATAGGCGTGCATACAGATTTTTGAATTGGAGTTTTGGATTGCTCTGTATAGATGCCACCTCACCCCAGTCAAAATGGCTATCATCAATAAATCAACAAACAACAAATGCTGGCGCGGATGTGGAGAAAAGGGAACGCTAGTGCACTGTAGGTGGGATTGCAGATTGGTGCAGTCACTATGGAAAACAGTATGAAGGTATCTCAGAAATCTGAAAATGGAATTACCCTATGATCCAGTAATTCCACTCTCAGGCAGTTATTTTAACCTTTGAAATTCTGTTGCTTCATCTGTGCATCTGTGAAGTGATGATAATAAATACTACAATATATTGCTATGAAGTAATCATGTGAGATGATGTTTGTAAAGAGGCTGGCATTTGGTTGGTGCTCAATAAATTTTAGTTTTATTTGATATACATTCTCTTTAATGCCTTCATCTTTCATATGGAGACATGTGTCAGCCTTTAGATGCTTGCTGCTAGTTTAACTGCTTTCACATCATATCTTTATGATGTCTAAGGAGTCTAACTTAAAAAACAAACAAAAAAAATTGTTACACTACATACTCTTTACCTATTTTTCAAACAGTACATGGTGTACATCTACTGTATATCATGCATTCCCACTGGTATGAAGAAGCAGATGGAGTGTGTGGTGACATGCAGGATTACATACTGGAGAGTTATAGTGATAGATGGTTTGGACTGATTAACATTTAAGACAAGAATGGATAGGATGAGTAAATGGAAGAACACAAGGGGAGTTAAAATATATACACAATAAGTCAAACACCAGTTATCTTTTAGTGTTGGCTTTGACTAGTTATCTGAAGGTTTCTTTGTAAATACAACACTCTCTATGTTTGCTATGTGTATCTGCATTCTATTTTGACAATTTCTATCATTAACAGTAAAAAATAAAATTTTGTATGTCTTTAGACATAGGAGCAGTGGGGATAGATATTGAAAATTTGCTTCACATTACATAAAGTCTGGAATACAACCTACCAGATATTAGTGCTTGCAGTTAGTGTTTGCTTATCAAAGCTGAGAACCAGAATGGAAAAGTATATTTTTGCTGGTTTTAATGACAACAGTAGTTTATACATATTTATTAAATAATGAAACAGTTCATTGCATCATGTTAAACACTGCTGTAGACACTAGTGATACAGAGATGAGTAAGACAGGAACTTATTGTGAGGAGCTCAGAGTCTCTTGATAGAGGATACCCAGTTCCAGTTCCGTAAAAGCCTGTTCACAGTGGAGCAAAGTTTCCACTTAAATGGCAATACCTTCATCACTTAAAGGAAAATGAGTAGAAATGCAATGGGAGGATAGGTTAAAGAGGTAGGTTAACCTAAAGAGTTTAACCTAAAGGTTTAACCTAAAGGTTAACCTAAAGGTTTAACCTAAAGAGATAGGTTAAAGAGGTATATATAAACATATATATGTTATATATATTAATTAGGTAACATCATACTAAGATTTTAGCAAATTATTCAATGTATTGGAAAGTAAAATAGTAAGGTAGAAGGAGAACAATGTTCATTTTTTCATTCTGTGTGTTGTACAGGTTTATAAAGTCATATTAGCAATATAATCTTTAAAAGAATCCTATAATAATGTTTTGTTCATCATGTGACAAAAGAGAAAACATTATATGTTAGATAAGTGCTTTTTAAAATACCATGATTAATGCAACTGTTTTTTTTTTTTTTTTTTAATTTACCCAAACTATGCTTCTGGGGAATTTTTGAGAAGAGAGCATATCATGCAAAATTGAGTCATATATTTCCAAATGAATTAATTTTTATATTCGTTTTGGAGGCTGCCAATTTTGAAAAGAAATAAATCCTTTTTGTTAACTTAAAAATCTGAACCATATTTCAGCAGTCATTGTAAATAGTATGTTTTGTATCCTTCTATGAGAGAGGTCCACAACCAATGTACATGTCTTAAGACAAAAAACAACCATAAAATCTGTTGACTCTGAAAAGGAATATACCTGCCAAAAAGGACTCCTTGTGGTTAACTGGACTCAAATTCCTAAATAGAGTCTAACAGCTATCGCCTGCGGAGATCTCTCCTGCACACTGCATTTCAGAGATAAAGCCACAGACTCACTTGGCAGCCTCCTGTGCTGTTTTCTTCCTGTCTGAGCCAACCTCATAAAAGAGTTCCTGGCATTGTGTTTCAGCAAATGAGCTGAGACCTGCCCCCTCCAACCAGAACTGCACAGCTGTATCCTCCTTTGCATCTGTACTTACCAATCAGAGCAACTCTATAACAACCAATCAGAACACATAGTTCTGACCAAGCAGGACAGTACTATTGTGATCAATCAGATTGTGCAAATTTAGATTTCTCAGGTGCAGAGAAATAGACCAATCAAGGACCAAGCTGAAGACTTTCTCTACAAAAGCAGGTCTTCCCTTTGTCTCTGTGGAGAACAATTTCTGTTTCCTCATGAGGCTGTGTCTCTCAGGTCTGCAAACTGTTTATCTCAAAAAAGTTTTTCCTTTTACTGCACACAGATTGGAGACTCCTATTAGCATTAGATTGGTGGCAGTGACTGTTTGTTGACAAAACTCAGTTTTGGATTCATTCTCAGGTTAAAATTATTTTATCTTACAAAATCTACACATGCTTCATAGAATGAGAACATTCCAGAGACAAAAAAAGAAGACAAGCAATCCAATAGCACTGTTCTTCAAGCAGCACAAAGCGTTTTAAAGATATCTCACTACTCTTAGGAACAAATCTCTCCAGTAAACTGCTATTATTTTTATCACCATATTACAGGGAACACTAGCTGTGTTTCAGAGAGATTAAATGATAATTATTGACTCACTACGAGCAGATGGTAAAGCTAAAAATGAGTTTTCAAACTTAAAGCCTAATTCTATTCTCCTTTCCCTGGACAAGGGATTGCCTTGTTTTTTGCTCAGAATTTCATGTAATGTTCAGATGTTTGGATTTAAATGAGAAACTGATTGTTCTAATAATACCAGCATACCTCAGAGATATCATGATTTCAGCTCCAGACCATTGCAATAAATCGGATATTTCAAAAAAATGAGGCCCACAATTTTTTTTTTATTTATTTTTTTTATTTCCCAACACATATCCAAGGTCAGATTCCCTGGACAGAGATGAGTGTTCAAGAATATATTAGAAATTTAGAAATTGCTCTTTGGATCAACTTCTATGGGAGAGAAAGAAAGCAATAGGATCTGGTGAAGGAAAAAGTTAGTCTGAGTTGCTATCTCCAATGAATGCTTTGGTCAACCAGCATGGAGTGCTGGAGCTGGAAGGTCATCTAAAGTCTGTAAAGCAAAGTTGCCAAGCATTTAAACCCTCATGTCCATAAGTCATTGGATGTGGTTGCCCCAAGACAGGGCCTGGCCTTGTGCAAGTCTACTCTCTTCAGTCAGTCAAATAGCTGAGAGCGTTTTACCAGCATCATTCCCAGCAGCTGAAAAAATAATCCTTCAGCCCTGGAGAGATATTGGGGAAATAAATGACAGTATCAATTATATTCCACATTATACTATTCAGATGTTTACATGTCAGATAAGTCCTGGGAGTAGCAACTTCCAGGAATAAAGGGATAAATAAATGTTATAAATGCTGCGCAGATATAAACATGAAAAATTATAATTAGTATATATTTTTATTTATGGAGACTACCTGTGAAGTAACAGTTGAATATGAGTTTTCCACATCACAGTATGTTAGCATATTATTGGTCCTTTTGCCTTCAGCTTAATGACATGATATTTTTGGTCTTATTTCCTGGAGTTTCTTTCTCAGGGGATGATTTTGTATAATTTAATGAATAGAGTAATTTTTAAATAAAAATAAAATACATAATAATAATTGCTCACACTTTTAAAGAGCTTTGCAATGTGCCAAGAATTATTTTAACTTATACCCATTAATTCACTTTATTCTCATTCCCATCTTACAAATGAGGGAAATGAAGCTCAGAGAAAGGGTCAAGTTATTTGCCAAAGCCAAACAGCTATGGATTTGACCTTAACAGTCTGGCACCAGTGGCTACACTTTTAAACACCAAGTTAGGCCAACTTTTTCATTTCTTCCTTGTAACTCCAAGAATGGTAAAACAATTTGTCTAAATATCCTGACTGGTGACTATTTCTAGAAATTGAATGTGAAGTTATATAATTTCTGGCTTAGATATCTGTCTTATATATAGTGTTCCAGGGAAAGATTGAAGAGAGTATTGCAAATATGCTCTCACACTATTTGTTTTGTTTTATATTCCAGCTTTAAGATAAATTGCTTTCAATTCATATAGAAAAATGAAAATGAGTAAAAAACAATGTCCGGCATATTCACCCTAAACATACTATAACAAATTTGATAGACAAAGAAAAGAACAGAACAAAAAAAATTCTTTCTCCTTCTTCTCTCTTTTTTTAAAGTAATTACTTGCTGAATCTTATCCCTCTGGGAGAAAAACACAGTTATTGTAAAATAACAATGAAAATGAAATCCTTCAACTGTTTGAGACCAACTTAGTTTTCTGCATATTCAAACCATGATACTACACAATTCTCAAATAATTGAAAATGTTTTTTTCTTGTTAATTTTCTTCTAGTTTTTAGAATTAAGTTTTTAAAAAGCCATGAAAATTAGTATGTGTGAAATAGGGACAAATACAGAAATACAGAGGGTGTTCAGGGAAAACAGGTTAAAATGAAGGTATATGCAGTGACCTGGTTCTATTATGAGAACTCAAGACTTTTAGGAATATTTTTCTGGGCCCAATAGCTTATAGATGTTGCTTAGTTAATTACATACTGCATTTCATTTGCTGTGAAGTTCTATGATTGAATATGAAATTATTTGTACCCTTATAAATGAAAATATGTTGTCTGTTACAGATCAAAATCCTTTAATTCAAAGGAAATATCTCATAAGTTCTACTTGTTGAATCCCAACAGATTTCTGGGTCACTTGTATCTTTCTTTATCTGTAAGGATCAGGAAAATTACAAAATGAAGAAAGATAAAAAGGAAATTAATTCTTTTTTTTTACTTTTTTAAGACACCTCTATTGAGGCTAAATTGACATACAATAAACTGCACATATTTAAATAGATAGCTTGATTACTTAAAAAAATATTTTATTAAAATTGTAGTTAACATACCATATTATATTAGTTTCAGGTGTACACCATATCTATTCAACATTTAATTATGTAAAGAAGTGATCACCATAAGTCCAGCAACTATTTGAAACTGTGTTTCCTTGAAAATAAGACCTATCCCGAAAAGAAGCCCCAGTTAAAAATCATCAGCCAGACAGATGCATTTAGTGCATTATGACGATGTTCCAGAAGAAGATGACATGACTATATTTAAATAAATGTAGATTGGTTTACATGAAAAAATAAGACATCCCCTGAAAATACACCCTAATGCATCTTTTGGAGCAAAAAATTAATATAAGACTTAATATAAGCAAATTAATATAAATTAAATTAATAATAAATTAATATAAAATAATATAAGATTTATTATTATAATTAATTTCAGACTTATTAATATAAGTCTTATTTTTGGGGAAACACAGTATGCTATCACAATATTATTGACTATATTCCCTGTGCTGTATATTATCTCCCTATGACTTACACCTGGAAATTTGTACTTCTTATTCCCCTTTCCCTTACCCCCTTTTTAAATTTTACAATTACATTTGACATTCAATATTATTTTATATTAATTTCAGGTGTACAGCATATATATATATATATATGTATATATATATGTACATATACATATATATGTATGTATATATACTATATACTATATACTATATATACTATATATATATATAGTATATATATATGTGTGTGTGTGTGTGTGTGTGTGTGTGTGTGTGTGTGTGTGTATGTGTGACCTATGGGGCTCTAGAAATCTCCTTGGTATCCTGCTCTGGGTGCTTCAGGAGTGTCCCTCCTGTGGGTTGTGTGTGCACTTCTGCACTTCTGCTTTAGTTGAGCCTTGATTGCTCTGGGCATGTCAATGGCTTATGGGCTATGGGGTTTGGCCACATCTATAGCTTATGGGCTGCTGTGCAGGAGGCTTACCCCACTGAATTGGATTCACCTCAGCAGGCTCTGGTATCTGTTGAGACCACCGTTTGTGTGTGCTGCTTGTGGGGCTAATTGGGCAGTGCTCTGCTGTGGTCTGAAGTCAACCTCAAAATATGTTGGTTCTGGGCCTCTTGAGAGGGGCTCCAGTTTAGGCCCAGATTAGCCACTGCCTATGACTGGCCAGGGGATACCTGATAGGAGCTACAAAGCAATCCCCAGTTGTTTACTAATTGTGCTAGACCTGGAGGCATGTGGGAGAGGCCACACTGTGAACTGATGATGGTTGACACCAGTAACAGGTATGGGATAGCTCCACAAAAAGCCAGAAACACCAAGGCCTGCTGCCACCTGCTGGCTCCCTTAAGGGTGAGCCACTGATAAAGCCTTGTGCAGTATGTGAGTTGGGTGAGGCAGTGTCTCAGGGATTCAGTAGATTGGGAAGAATTGTGGTGTCCAGGTCCACGTAAATTCTGATTTGGTGCCAGTGCTGAGCCTGGAGCAACTCACCGGAAGTCTAAGAATAGTGGCCACCTGCCTGGGGCCTGCAGGACGATAATAGTTGGACTACTGTTAATAGTCCAAGAAAGTATTCAATGAAGATGGGGCTGAGTGCTCATCAAGAAAGTGCCTCCAGCTGTACAATTGTTGGGTGGGGCAAGTTCCCAGTGAGTCAGCAGGAAGGAGCAGTGGAGCTCATCAGGCTAATCAGATTCAGATTTCACCTGAGGAGGTGGGCTCAACACAGGAAAGATGGCACCCCTCTTGCTGGCTGTGTAATAGCTGTCCACTGTCCTCCAGTTCTCCCCCCAAAGCCACACACCTTAGTCTGCCCCCCTCCACCACCGACCAATGTCTCTGAGGCCCCTGAATCACCATCCCTCTACTGGAGTTTAAGGTGAATGTCTACAAGTGAACGAGTCTGTGCTTGAGGTATTTAAGAGGATATCTGGGTTTTCTGCATCTTTCTGGCCCAACCGAACAGTCAGAATCCCCACTGTTTTCCACAGCCAGATGTTGTGTGTGTTCCTCTTCTCAGCACCAGTACTCCCTGCTGGGGAGTCTGGAGCAGGGGTTAGGGTCCCTCACTCCTGCACGGGGAACCACTAGCCGAGATATCCTTCCTGATTCTCAACTGCTACACACAGGTGTGGGGCCCATTCTGTGTCTTCGCCCCTCCTACCAGTCTTGACATGGCTTCTTTATACTTTTTGTTATAGAACTTATGTTTGGCTGGACTTCAGATGTTTCTCCAGGTTCACTTGTGGGGACATAGCCCCAGGAAGCAGTTTCCAGGCTCTCAGCCTCACATAGAAAGGTGCTGGCTCAGGTAGTAAATGACCATCAACTGTGATTGGATGGCCGTCAGCTGTGGCTAGTTGGCCGTCAGCTGTAACCAGTGAGCCATTGGACACTAATATAACTGCCGTGACTACGCTAGCAGAGAAAATGGGGGCTAGCAAGAAGATGGTGATGGCAAGCACGGACTGCTGTTAGGACGGCGGGTTGCAGATTATGTAGATCCTGCTTCCTGTGTCTCCAGCCCAGCCGCCAGCGAGAATATATTGGTTTGACTCCCCTACCTATGGCTCCATGGGTGTTCCTTTTTGGCCTCACCATATCCTGCATTCTTGTGTGGGGAGAGGGACAGGAGGCCCCGCCTGATGACACCCTGCACGACTTCACTGTTCTGTAATTTAATTGTAATTTTAATGTGTTCATGGAAAAAAACAAGTACAGTGTATATCTACTCTGCCATCTTGGATTGCTCCTCAAATCATTTTTAATATCACCATCTACTGTTAATATTTGTGTGTATCTTTCCATTATTCTTCTATACTTATGTATTACAATCCACATAGACAGAATATCTAATTTTGGGGGTCAAGTGCAAAATGAAAATGCAGGGCTCCTTCCTCAAAAATTATTAATTACCAGATGGTGGCAACATAACATTAAACCAAGTGCAAGTCTCTTCTACAAATGGGAACGAGTGCAACTGCACAAGTCACAGCCCATGAAGTTGGCTCTGGTTGTTCAGTGCAGGGATGTCCAAACTTTTTTCAACATTTTTTACCAAGGGCCATATGCGGTAAAATACACAAACAGCTGGGCCACTCACTTGAGGTGAAGTATGTATTGCTTCACCTGGTTTATTTAAATAAACTAAATATATTTTTGGAATTTGCTGCGGGCCAATTAACAACGGATCATGGGCCACGAGGGCCGCAGTTTGGACACCCCTGATTTAGTGAGTGAATGTTGAATAATAGTAGTTATTGAATAAGCCAAAGATACATTAAACGTTCTGAAAAACTCAGGATGACATGAGTTTGGAAATACTGTATGTACTTTCCATTTCTGAATATCCAGAATATGTTGGAGAATGAAATTCATGTAGGAATAAGAATCCATACTTACATTATGGTTAAGAGAGAGAAAATGAGGTTGGAACTAAGAAAAAGCTAATAGCTATCACAGAAATATATGTAGGCAAGAACAGGTTACAGAAATAAATAAAATGTTATTTAAATGAAATAACCAAATAATAGGACATAGGCAATCACTACAGGATATATTAGAAAATATTTACTCCACCGTATTTAAATTAGTTCTTAAAGAAGAATTGCAGCATAAGAATATCTAGGCAAATTGGTCACTGAATGTTTGCTAACACTTTCCTAAACTATACCATGTGCGGTTTATCGTTTTATATTTGCACTTATCTCATTAATGCAGGAGCACTGATAGATTTTGGACTCTTTTTGCAAATTGGAAAAAAATGGACTGATTAGAGATTACTGGTAATGCAATTTTGATCCAGCCCTTGAGACTAGGGATTTATATCTCCTAAGATTGCTTTCACCTACCTTGAAAGTAATCATCAAATTTTGAACCATAAATGTAGAAATATATTTGCAAGTTGTAGAAGTTGTACACATATTTATTTATTGTGTATTTCTGACAACAGTATAAATCACCACTGGAGATTACTTTGTGAATGTTGGTGGCTAATTACTAAATAGTCAACATCTGTCTATTTGAAATTATCAAAGGAAGCAATAATGTGAAGATTTCGAAGGAGTAGATGACATGAAGAATGCTTTTTGCAGGTTTTGCATCAAGATTTGTTTGGTTAAATTATTTATTATTAACTAACATGGTGAAATACTATTAATATTATTAGTGTAATATTGGTGTATATTAGTGTAACTAGAATGGTATACTATTATTGATATTAGTTATTAATATTATAGTTAATGTTAACCATTACATGATTTATGTAAAATACTAACCTATGATTAGATAACACAATGCAATATTCAGAATATATTCTTTAGCACATATTCTACCTTAGGATGCACTGAATCTTTATATTTCTCACATTTGTCTGAGTTTCTCTCTAGATTCTGAGTTCATTAAGCCACGGGGATTGCTACTTCTCTCTCCCCCAATATTACCAGTGCATTTATTTGAACATAGTAGGTGTAAATAACTATTTGTGGAATGAATAAATTGAAGGATCAATGGATA
Organism: Rhinolophus hipposideros; assembly: GCF_964194185.1. NCBI lineage: Eukaryota > Metazoa > Chordata > Mammalia > Chiroptera > Rhinolophidae > Rhinolophus > Rhinolophus hipposideros. The sequence continues at coordinate 42,564,024 of NC_138047.1, forward strand.
AGTAACTTTTAAGGAGCATATGGCCCTACTGAGAGAACACTTATGCAAATGAAAACTAGAGAAACAGATAATAAAATAGTATCAAATACGATAATATGTATTAATTTTAAAAGGGTCATGTTGTATTGTGAAAGACATTATTAGAGTGAGTCAGAATTGTCTGAGTAAGATTCTTGAAAGAGATAGGATATGAATGGGCACTTATTCTTAGCAGTGTATCCATAGGCAAAGTCAAGGATAGAGAAGCATATTTCAAACAAACGGAGCTGGCTGAACGAAGGCGATAAAGGTGAGGTTTATGCAAGAGATTGTAAGTCTGAAGCAAAGTGTTCTGTGTTTTGATTTTTATTTATTTTAAAACTTTTTTCTTTCTATTATTATGTCATTAACACAAATGTAAAGAGTTGAATTAAACAAACTCCTCATGTACTGTATTTATTTGTTTTTCACTTAATCCCAATCTACACTCCATTTCCTTCACCTTAATAGGTACCAACACTTATATTTGATATATCCTTAGGCATATGTTGTTGTTGTTTTTTGTTTTTTTAAGTGTTGTTTTTATGTAGTTTAAATTTAAATAATTAGCTTCTTTTCTGTACTCATTCTGTTCTGTACTCCTTTCACCCAATACCATTATACAAAATTCATTAATGTCACAGCATAGAGAGTTCTTGCTCCTAGAAGAACTAGAGAGTTCTTTGCTCCTAATGGATGGATGCCTGGTATGTTATTTACATATCCCTAACTCCAGTCAGCCACACCTGGAGACAAGAGGGTACTTGCATCTTATAGTATCCCACCCTGCTCCTGCTCTGGCTGTGTCCTCACTGCAGGGTAAGAAATTCCAGGGGTTCAGAGAGAACTTCCACATCAAGAACATTACAAGTGCCCTCTGCTCCTCTGGCCCGGCACCCCTGACACTTACTTCTAGACCATATTTCAGATACCTAGGACTCCAAAGTTGTTTGCCCAGATGTCCCCAGGCCATTTGTCTTCCAGGGACCGACTGGCTCTGTCCTCCAAAATCAAACTGTGCTTCTGGTGTACTCAGCTCTAGACTGGATAGATGGCCAATTGTGGATGAAGTTTGTGGATGGAGTACCCACACACCTATAGGTGAAATTCTTTGCAATGTTAGCGAGAGCAGGATGGAAGTACAGGAGGAGGAGGAGGGGAGGGTGACATAGAACAAAGGTATAATAGGTGGTGGGAGTGTGCTAAGGTGTTTGTTTCAATGGAGATAGGGGTTTGTATGGAAAAAATACACATAAACATGCATTTAATAAGTTTGCATAATCACCCAAAAAATCAGTTCCTGGGTATATATCCAAAAGAAAAAACAAAATGGCAAAATTACAAGCTTAAACATATGAAGATATTCATCTAAACATTATTTATGGTATCGCTTAGTTGGAAACAACTTGCTATCTATCACTAGAGTAAAATTAGGTCAGGATTAAATTATTTAATCTTATTAACTGATTAGCTAGCTAGCTAGCTTCCATCTATCTATTATGTATTATCTATCTTAATATAATATACAAATTATATAACTTTTGTTTGCTTTTAAAGCTCTCTTCTATTGCCTTTGACATGTGCTCCTAATGACATAGTTCTAAATATTTTGTTATTTTTTGTGTTCTCTTCTTTAATCTTGGGGTTTTAAAAAATTAACATACTTTATTTTTTAGAACAGTTTTAGATAAAAAAAGAAAAAAAAGCAGAAAGTACCCTATGATTTCTTTTACTCTCTCTGCCCTCACTTTCCCTATTGTTAATATCATGCATTGGTGTGGTACGTTTGTTACAAGTGATGAACTGATATTGAGATATTATATACTGAAGTCATTGTTTGTGTAAGAGTTCACTGTTTGCATTGCAAAGTTCTATAGATTTAGCGAAATGCATGGCATGTGCCCACTATTACAGAATCATACAAATTTTTTTTCACTGGCCTAAAAATCCTCTCTGCTCCACCATTCGTTCCTACCCTCTTCCTGACCCCAGCCCTTGACAACCACTGATCTTTTTACCATCTTCATTGGTTTATTTTTTCTACAATGTCATACAGTCAAATAGTACAATGTGTAATCCTGTCATACTGGCCTCTTTCACCTAGACATATGCATTTAAGTTTCTTCCATGTCTTTTTGTGGCTTAATAGTTCATTTCTTTTTAACACTACATAGTATTCCATTGTATCTGTTCCTCTATTGCAGGACATCTTGCCTGCTTCCAAGTTTTGGAAATTATGAATGAAGCTGCTGTAAACATTCGTGTATAGTTTTTGTGTGGATATGTTTTAAACTCATTTGTCTAAATACCTAGGAGTAACAAAGACTATGTTTAGCTTTCTAAGAAACCACCAAACTTTCTTCCACATCCTTACCATATGGTGTTGCCTGTGTTTTGGATTTTAGCCATGTTTTTCTTTAAGATGTGTAATAGTATCTTATTGTTTTGATTTGTAATTCCCTAATGACCTAAAACATTGAGCATCTTTTCAGAAACTTATTAGCCATTTGTATACCTTACTTGGTGAGGAGTCCGTTCTGATCTTTTATTCACTTTTCGATTGTGTTGCTTTCTTATTGTTGAATTTTGAGAGTTCTTTGTGTATTTTGAATTCAAGTCCTCTTCAGATATGTGTTTTGCACATGTTTTTCCCTGTCTGTGGCTTGTCTTTTCATTCTCTTAACAGTCTTTCATTGTGTGTGTGTTTGTGTGTGCGTGTATCATGCTTTTTGTGTTGTATCTAAAAAGTTGTCACCGAAGTCAATGTAACCTAAATTATCTCTATGTTACTCTCCAGAAAATTTAGAATTTTGTGTTTTATGTGTATGTCTTTCATTTTAGGTTTTAGAGATTTTTGTGATTGTTGTTTATTTATACTTATTAGGATGTTTTAATCTTTTTTAACTATTGATTTCTAATTTCATTGAATTATAGGAAAATAACTTAGAGTGTTTGATGCTTCAGCATGCTTTACTTGTGTTGAAAATTAATTTTTATTCTCCATTCATTGGTTTTGTAGTGCACACTCTCTTCATATATATTCAAACATATGTATACACACACACACACACATATATATACACACATATCTATGCACACATATCAATCCTGTAATAGTATGTATTTATACTATTATATGTAATATACTTGTATGTATATATGCTTGTATGCTTACTAATAATATTATCTTACTGTGTGCTTATTAATTAAATCATATGAATCTTCTATACATATATTTACCTCTCTCTGTTTGGATCTAACAGCTTCTAAGAATGACATAAATACAAACAAGGGGAAAAGTACCTGTGTTTTAGGTGGTGAAGACGGTAGAGGGGAGCAAACAAGGGTAGAAGAGGAATATGGGGGCCTGCTCACTCAGAGCCAGCCCTCCCTGTGAAATTATAATCTTGCTTGAAACTAAGAGGAGTCAGACAATTCTAAATTTAAACTCAGACCTGCTCCTTGCAAGTACAGAGCAAGTTTACAAATTGAGACTCACGTAGGAGTATTCTAGTTCAAAATATTTAAAGATTATAAATCAAAATAATAAACAATTAAATCAATGTATCCTGTGCATTTACTTTCCCAAAACACCCCCAAAAAACCTTGAAGGTCATATTTAATTGTCTAATTAAAGAAGATTTTGTCAAGTGCTTGTACAGAGTATTTTTAATCAATTTTTTCTTTCCTGTAGATTTACATATTTTCAGATTTATCTGTTAATTAGTGGCTATTATCTTATTATAATCTGTATTATAGGAATGTTATTGTAATCTTTTATGTGAAAAGCTAAAGGTTTCCAAGAGTGCGGTTTTAGAATATGGGCCGTTGTTATTTGCACATTCACTGAAAAGCTACAAATGCTTTCATGTATCTTCCCGAGTCTTATACTTCAAATGCATTGTTTTTAGAGCTGTGGTGAATAGACACCTAATGTTAGTGTAGAATGACAATAATAATTCTGGCTGTGACAATTAAGCTTAATCAAATATATCAATCTATGAGACAGATGGATTTTTGGAGGAATAAGATCTTACTGAGATGTGTAAACTCTTTCTTTTGCTGTCAATAGTTATATATCAACAATGCAAATTCATGGTACTGTCTCCCTTTTGACATTTTCCTTCTAGGTCACAGAATCACCATAATCAGACCGTATAACGATAATGACAGTCTTTGGCCTTTGCATTAGCCTTTTAGCTAAAAACCGTTAGGAGATATTAATTAATTAATTACTTTCCGTCTTTCTTGTTGGACAGCATTATCCATACTAAAAAATGGCCTTGGCAGAAAGCATAGATACATATGCAGTATCTAAATATAAACAGATGGGACAATAGTTTCTTTCTTTGTTCAGACTTTACCTCCTTACCTTTCTTTCTCATGACTTTTGAAGAGCATGTGATTATACAAAAAGAGAAGCAAACTCAGTGCCACCAGAAATCCATTGGTCATGAGAACGTTCAAGAGCAGATTTACTTATGATAGTTGAGATAGTTTTGGACAGAATTAGTCCTAGAACATTTTCTATCATGTCCATCTGTTTACTACCCCTACAGTTTTCTGAGAGAGATCATCAGTACAGAGCGTACTGCAGGCAAGTGAATACTTCAGGCATGAGCACACTGCCTGAGATTTTGACTATAAATGCCCATGTAATTTTGTCATCTGGTAGATTGAGCTAAACCAATTGAGGGTTGTTAGGACTGGTTTTGTCCTCCAGAATTATGTCCTTGGCTAGTGTCAAGATAGAGTGGCCTTTTTGAATTGCGCCTCCATAATCACTTTATTTGTTGATTGGTTAGTTTGATTTGTTTGGTTTTGTTTGTTGGCTCTAACGATATTCTGAAATATAGAGGTTAATATCACTCAAGCATAAGAAGTCCTCAGTTCATCTTTTTGTCATTGCTGTCATGGAGTTGTGGTAGAAAAAAAATACTTATCCAAAGTCAGTGAATAGTGGAAAAGAAGCTCCACAAAAGTGCAAAAGAAACCTAATGTGAATAATATTTTTAATATATTTGTCTATTTCTGGTTGAAAAGTATTTCTTTAATGGCCCCCTAATATGGACTGTCACAGTAAAAACTCATAGTAACAACATAATAACAAACAAAAAACCTACACCCTAAAAACAACCTAATGTCAGAAGCTAAGAAGAAATTAGCTAATGTTATAAAATAGATAAATGGAATTTAAGAATTCCGTATATCCAGTACATGGCATAAATTCGTCTTGCTTCTCAAAATAGAAATTATTATAATAAAAATAGTAAAATGATAATCTATATACCATCTATGGCTGGACTGAAATATTGGAGTTGGTACCACACAGAAAATTTGAAAAAATAGTATTGATTTCTATATATATGAGATACTGCCCAGGGAGACTGGCAGAATATGATGTCCAAAGTTCATCTTTAGCCATTAGGCTGGTGCAAAAGTAATTGCAGTTTAAAAGGTTAAACATAATTGCAAAAAAACAATTACTTTTGTACCAACCTAACAATCTCTGTGCGTATTGTCAGACTTTGAATTGCAGAAAATAACTGGAAAGGTACAGAAGGAAAGGATGACACTGACATAGTTACTGTGGCAGAAATACCTCCCTACAAAGCCCTGCAAGAGACAGAGGAGGGAGATAGAAAGCTGCAAGATGCTGATGTCAAGATTTTAATTTACAATATTACCCTAAATTGTAAGGTGTCTTGCAATTGATGGTAGCAGAAAGAAATAATGCCTGGAAAAAAAATTCCTGCATAAAAGCTTGCTATAAATGAGATTTAGAGTAAGAATTCAATATATACATGAACAGCAACAGGCTGGGAAGATTTTACCTAATTATAACATAAACATGTGTAATCGTCCCAACATAGAATCTATGGACGACACAAAAGTGGACATGCACATATACATATTAACGTATGCACAGAGGGTGCCAAAGAACGCATACACATTTTAAGAAGTGAAAAAACTGTCAAAATTGTAATAATGTATACAGATAGCAAAACATGAATACAAGTCATGTGTATACATTTTTTTGGCATCCCTGGTAGTGAACGCTCAACGTGAAAATAACTTTTAATATTTTGATTTTTTGAAAAATTCAAAATATAAACATTATTAGGGCACAAAATAAGCTCATATTCTTTCTAAAACATCTCAGGAAATAAAAGCTATGAAAATATCTACACAGCAGGGAGAAAAGAAAATAGGATACTGCATTAAAAAGGGGAAAAAAGATGTTTTTCATTACTATAGCAATCAATATAAATGGCTGAAGTTTTCCTAATAAAATGCAAAGCTTCTTAGATGATAACAAAAGACTAAAATACATTTTCAATAGAGCCAAATAATATAAGTTGTTAAAGACTAACTCCCTAAATATTCTGGTTCCTAAGATTCTAGCTAAAGCCACAAGTCAGGTGGCACTGAGAAGTTGCTAAGATTAGTTCTAATGTGTTCACCAGTACCTGAATAAGAAGTTATTTAAAAAAATATATTTTAGGGTTTTTTGCCCTCATTTAGTTCATATAATTGTTGTCAGGAAACATTCAAATTTTACATAAAAGACACTATTCCATTTTAGGCATTAACGTTACATTAATGACTCAGATTAGCTTATTAGAGATCATTTCAACAATATATTTCAATGGCATATGTTTGTTGTTTTCATAGTATTACGAAGAATAACTTATGTACATACATTGTTTAGATGTCTGATAACAAAATCAGAAATTTAAAAATCTTATCCTTGGCGATATTATGCTTCTTGTAAATCTCAGAGAGACTCTTGCCCATATGTTTTCTTTCTTCATCTGTGAAAATATGTCATATAAGCAGTTTTCTTCACTTTAGAATCAATAATGGCATGTTTTAATGTGTTAGTTTTAGAAGAAACACTTAAAATAGTAAAAGAAATCCCTCTTAAACAAAGATCTCAGAATTCCATGGTGGTTAGTCTCTAAGGGAATTTAAAAGCATCTGTACTTATATTTTTATTTTTCAGCTAGAAAAACCATGACAGCTTGGCAGGTAACAATTGGAAAATAATTCCCCAGATAATTTCTATACCTTTATATGAAAATCTTCTTACATGATTTGAAATATGATACAAAGTTGCAGCTTTAGGAAAGCTGCTGGTGAATTATCTTGTACTGATATTATCTGAAAATTTGAGAATAATGCTAGCAATTTTGGCTTCGTACTGATGATAGCTTTACATCTGTAGAACAAAATTCCTCTTTAGAACTTAAAGCACTTTACAATGGTTCCCAAAGGGCAGGTGTCTTGTCTGTCAATTTTTTAATCTAATCATATTTATCAGGGCATATTGTGTATCCGCTGGGTGTGAATATCATAAAGGAAATGGTTTTTTTTCAGTTATATTTAATTTACATATCAAATATTAAAGAAAGGGAAATAATTTGCTGTAAGAAAGATATCTTCTATGTGTGTAATACATATGATTATATGTTCAATCAAAGAGAAGGGTTTATTTATAATTTTATAGTTTGATTAATTTTATGAAAATGCAAAATATGTATATATATTTTTTAATTTTTTTTTCAATTCTCATATAAAGATCCCTGGAAAACAGACATAGGTGGGAGCAAGGTTTTAGAATAAAGTATTTTCTAGTTTTACCTAAGGTTCATGTTTAATACATTAAATATAATAATTTATTATATATGTATATACACACTCACACACCATTGCCCTTAGTTGGAGCTTTAGGATTGAGACTTGTTGAGGACATAGCCAGGAGTGTATCAAACCTTTTTTCAACTTCAGCTATAATTAACATTATAATATATTATCAGATATAGTTCGCATATGTGTGCTTTCAACTATGACTTCTAATAGCATTGATTGACGGGAACCATTTTTATTATAAATACATAGTTTGAAAACTCTGTTCATAGTAACTTATTTTAGGAACCTAAATCATAACACTATGGTTTCTATTCAGGAAATGGGCTTATTAACTTATTTTCATAGTAACTTATTTTAGGAACCTAAATCATAACACTATGGTTTCTATTCAGGAAATGGGCACAGAAACATAACAAGGAAACATATTGTGTTCTACAGGAGATCAGAGGAATGAAGAGATTAAAAAGGACTATGATTTTGAGTAAAATTTAAGAAAGGGGTATGGTTTTTATCATTGGGTCCTTAAATGAAGAGGCGTCTTTTTAATTCAAACTTTATCTTTTAAATTTGTTCTTTAAAGAAGAAAAGAGCAAAAATAATTCTGATTTTCTTTTTTTATACTGTGACCAAAACCTAACCAAGAGCTTTCAAACTGTTAGCTTTTCTCCGATGTCATTTATTTAAATCCCTAGGATTTGCATTGCAGTATTTCGCCTGGCCTCCTTGTATTCCATCATTGTCAAGTTGATGCATTATTTTCTTTGTAGTAAAATAAAAAAATCTTATAAATATTTGTCAATTTTAATGACTAATTTTTTTAACAACCAGCTTCAAGAAATACACAATTTTTTCAGGGATTAGTAGAAACCTTTTGCATTAATAATATGGAACATCAAACATAAACAGACTATTTCATTTGGTTTCCCAGTTCCCCATTATAGTCATGCTGTGTACAAGGCACTGTATGATATGCAAAATGGTCTTAGTTCTGAAGAGCTGCCTTGAAGTTATATATTATGGAGGACATGTGTATCAATATAAGGCTTAAAGCATTTTATATTGTTGTCTATGTATTAACTCATTATTGTGCTACCTGGACTTTGACTTCCTATCACTGACAGAAATCCTATGAACACAACTGATAGCAATTTGAAAGCTAGAATGAGACAGTGAAAGTGAATTATAAAAAGATGCCTTCAGAGAGACTTAAAAGAATGGCATTGCATATTTATTTTCCAGGCAACTTTCAAAATGGAGGGCAGATTTTCAAATTAACATAACTACATATCTAAATTTATGGATAAGCATACTTTGTTAAAAGTGAAGCGGATGATAGGTTCAGAGGGTTAAGGTGTTTGCAGATCAAGTTACTGACTCAGAAATTTTATACAGTGGAAGAATTTTACAATAAGCAGGTACTAGCCTTTGTAAAAGTCTAGCTGTAAGGACAGTAGTTCAACATTGAAGGTACTTTGTTATTCAACCATTACTCTGGTTGGAATGAGTTAATGCAATGCCCACAGATATAGCCTTTACCTAATAGTAGTTTGTTTTTAATGGTCAAATTAGGTATAAGCACTCATTGTACATTTACTGTACCCAGAATGCTTTCTCGGTGGGACTAGGGGATAGAACTGCCTGGCAGAGCATTCACTTTAAGAAGCTTGATATCAAATTGAATACATAGAATGTAAATACTTGAAATGGGCTCAGAGCATTAACCAAGAAAAATGTCTAAAAAGTATATCTAATATAAACGTACTAAACTTGTTAGAAAAGGGAGAAAAATGAGGCAATGTCCAAAAGTTTCATATGGCCTAATTATTGTGATATATATATATATATATATACACATATTATATATATTATATATATATTATTAAATATATATATATATATATTTATACATATATATATTATATATATTATTAAATATATATATATATTTATACATATATATATTATTAAATATATATATATATTTATAAATAATATAAAGAAATATATATGTATATATACTTAGTTGGGAAGACTTATAAAATAAACTGCTGTCTGACTAACTAATTGAGCAGCAGTTAGCCTTGTGAATAAAGTCTCAAGAAAACACATAAATGTGAATGAATTAATGTAGATCATCAAGCAGTACAACACTTTCAAGTTGATATTCTGGAATGTGATTTATTCTGAAATAAAGCCTCAAAGCAAAGAATCACTTGATTATAAAAGTGATATGAAGGCTTATACCGTAATATTGAAATATTGTTTAAAGAACATGCAAAGGACCTTTAAACCTACTTTCTCTTTTTCTTTAGTAAGTCACCAACTTCTAGTTACAATGTTAGACCAGTTTTCTCACTGGACCCTGAATGCAGCACTTTCAATCATGCCAGTGCCATTTAATTCATACTTTGAGAATGTATGACAATCAGCTAGCATACAGTAGAGCTGGTAGAGTTGGAGTTAGATTTACAGTTAGTTACCTTTCCTCCATAATCTGTCACCTCCTTTTCCCTTTGTCTCTATAAATCATCTTTCTATACTAGGTTCTAACTGCTGGAAGACTTCCATGATTAGTTCAGTCTTCACTGAACTGTACCTTTGAATTTCTATGGGGTTATACTATTAGCTTCAAATCATATTGCATGTCATTGTTCACTATTGTTTTGTGATATGTTTAATTCAACAGTGATTTGTTGTGTGTCTTACAGATATAAAACAGAATACTTGGTATTAAATATATTAGTTGTTTTTCAACTAGATTATCTTTTCCTACTTCCTAGAAGATAAGAGTCATGTCTTTCCATGTTTTTTATTTTGCTTTGTTTTGTTTTTACCATTTTTAAGATGGGTCAAGCAGACCGATGCTAAATGAATGTTTTTTGATTAGTGCCGTTTGCAATTGACCCTCAATTGCGTTAGCTAAGTTGGAAAATTCATAACCTGGAGGAACAATCTACTGTATTTTTAATAATTAATTTTGTTAGTAGATACATTGGTTGTTTATAAATTTCAGAGAAAAGAGATAATTTATCCTGTTACGTCTGCACCATAAAGGAATGGAGAGCTTCCTAGAGTTTCTATTAAGTCCCCGGTGCCACCCACCAGGAAGTACGTTTTTTACTCTTGCTACCTGAACCTTCATATTTAATAGCAATACTACCCATGTTAGCCACAACTAGAAACTACTCAACTGTCCATAAATAATAAAATGGATGAATTGTTGACATTCATCCAATACTACGTAATGCAGCATGACACACAATGTGCATGAATTGAACAAACAACGTTGAACAAAAAAGGCAGCCATAAAGCATTATATGTTGTTTGATACACTTACATAAATACAACACTGGTTACTCCTGGGGTTGTACTGACTAGAAGGGAGCACGGAGGATATTCTGGAGTACTCCTTATGTTCTGTTTCTTGATCTGGATTTCAATTACGTGGATGTATAAGATCCCAGCTTGCAAAAGTTTATTAAGCTGTATGCTTAGGTGTTCTTTTCTGTATGATATTGTTTCTCAATTAAAAAAAATTAAAAAATAAAGAAAGGAAATAAGTTTATTAACGTAGAAGGTGCAAGTACATACAGCAAGGTGCCCTTTCTCCCATTGCAAGTGGATGGTTTTCTATGGAAAAAATGTAAGTGAAATCTACTGTATGTTTCCCTTTTACTAATTTATTTAGTAATCAACTGATATCAGTTTATCAGTTGCTTATTCCACATCAAAGAAAATAATAGCATAGGGTTCCTGCCTTTATGGGAAAAAACATTAGCATACAAAAACAGATTTTATATTATATGCTATTCCTAACCTTGATAATTATCCAGAGAAGATTTGAGTAATGAACAAAATGTGTGCAGAAGTACAGCACACAACTGGATTTTGAAGGATGGGGAAGAATATTTTTAATTGAAACTTTTAATTCTAATTTTTTTAATTGGAATTAAAAAAATATTGCAATAGTTTTTTTAAAATAATTGTAGATTCACATACACTTGGAAGAAATAGGACAGAGAGGCCCTGTATACTTTGCCCAGTTTCTACAGTGGTGACATTATGCAAAATTTTCATTACAGGATATTGATACTGATGTAACCCACTGATTTTATTCAGATTTTTTCAGTTTGTGTGTCTGTGTGTGTATGTGAAGGTCTATGCAGTTTACCACCTACATAGGCTGATGTATACACCACCACAGTCAAGGTACTGAACAGCTTGACCATCACATGAATCCCCGCTTTTACTTTTTTATAACTATACGCAACTCCTATTCTTCCCTCATCCACCTCCCCACTTTGTCTCTAACCCCTAAAAACCACTAATCTAGCTTCCATTTTTAAAATTTTGTCTCATCAAAAATGTTATGTAAATAGACTTGTATACTATGTAATCTTTTTGACTCTTTTTCACGTAGTGTAACGCCCTGGTGATTCATCCAAGTTGTTTAATGTATCAGTAGTTTGTTCCTTTTCATACCTGAGTAGTATTCCCTGGTATGTATGTGCCACAGTTTGTTTAATCACTCATCTGTTGAAGGATGTCTAGGATGATTTCAGTTTTTGGCTATTACAAGAGACGCTGTTATGAACATTTGGGTACATAGATCTGGGTTAAGGAGAACTAATGTGGGAGCCATCGATAGAAATTAGATTATGTCATTAGGGATGTGGTTTCTGTAGTTTTTTTGTTTTAAAGACAAACTTTAAAACATAGGTGAAGGTATTTAAAACTGATACTATAGCAAATAAAGGGCCACTGTTGATTCCTAGGCTGGTGAGTGTCCTGATGTGGTAACTCTGATGGTAATACTGTAGAGAGGGTAGACACAGTAGTTCTCAGCCATAGCTGAATATTAGCTCATGTGGGGAGCTTTTAAAAACCCCAGTGCCTGGGCTACATCACAGACCAGTTAAATCAGAAACTCTCTGAGCAAAACTCAGGTATCCATATTTTTCAAAATTTCCCAGGCTAAACTAAGGTGGAGTACCACTGGTGTAAAGGCAGGTAATTCAATCCTGTAATTGAATTAAAGGCTCCTGTAATTCAGGGGTGAAATGCAAAAAAAAAAATTGTTACAGGGAATAAAACAAATTGGATGGTCTGAAGGGAGAAATGTCAGTGTTCAATGATAAAAAAGACATGAGGAAGAAGACAAAGAATGGATCAAGAGGTACCCAGCATCCTGGGCTAAATTGTGGATTTGTGGAATATTTTTGGGGAGATGTTTGAGAGGTCTTTGGTGGTATTGATCTATTTCATTTGATGGTAATGCACTCAGGTCGTTATTTCTTAGAGGCAGCTGAAAATTTTCACACCCAAACTTATTCATTCATTTCCCCCATGGAAGTCAAAGTTCCATTTTTATATTATAAACAAACTTTCATCTATCTTAGCAGACATTGATGTTTTGTTTAATGCTTCTGTTTACAATATACTGAGGTGATAATATTGCTTGTCTTCTGAGATAAACAAATTTCAAACCTGGATACTCACTGCCATAAACTGAAATGAAAACACATCTTCATAATACGTGAAATTAGTTATAGCTCTGCTGTGGGATTGGCAATCAGGTATTCAAAACTTGGCAGCAGCAAAGAAGAGCCAAGTGGCTTTCATAATGTATTTTTAAATGAAAGTCATAAAGAAAACTCCATTTCATTAAGTGCTTAAAGAGAGATTCTTGAAAATGTATTCAGTTAGAGTAGCCCGGTTCCCCAGTGAGTCCCGTCATTCCACAGTAGGTGACTTTATTTTCCATGGTGGCTGAATTTGGTTCTATTGAGTTATTTTCCTTGTCACCTTAGGCAAGCTTGATGGTTAATGGGATCGCTAATAGGATATACAGTCAGTTGCGGAGTTCTAAACTAGCTTGGTTTAGCTATGACTAAAATCAATTACCACAGTCCACTGGTCCACAGAAATCAGGGGGAACCTCATTTCTGTTCCTAGTGAACAGCTGTACTCAGTCCCCAAGAGGAGAAAAATATTACTGGCAAAATTGATGCTAATTAGCACCCATGTTGGCAGTCAGAATAGAGACACTGAGAACATTTGCAAAATAAGACTGGTTAAGGACAGTAAAATTTGTCACTACAATTAGCCAAGTGAAATAGATGACTTTCCTGTGATTTTCTGAAAACCCATATTGTTCACTTAACACATTAAAGAATACTTTTGTGATTGATGTGATGTACGTTATACATTCCATTATTTATCCAATTTTATTACTTCCAAATATCCAGTATCAGCAAACTTTTGTGCACCACCAAATGTTACTGGCTTGCTGTAGATGTTTGCTATGACAAACACTTGCTCTAGTAGATTAGCATTGGCAAGCTGCAGCCAGTCAACAAAGACTGGTTTTCTGCTTAGCATAGTAAATGATAATTCTATTGGTGGTCCCTTAAAATTCTTCCTTTAGATGTTCATTTCCTTTGCTTAATACTTTGAGCTTAAAACAATTCAATAGGAGCAACAGAGCTTTTAAATTATTTACAGCTTAATGTGAGTGAATTTTAGACCATTGCCTGAGTTCACCTTGAGGGAAGAATGGTTGGAAGAATAGAAGAATTATAAGAGGCTCAAAAGACAGGAAGAGTTTGCAAAAATGATGTTTCCAATACTTACTGTATAATTAAGTTATCAGTTGGGTTTAATTAGTGCTTTTATGTTATGTCTTAGGGCATAATTTTCCAAGGTGAAATATTACTTGTAGTAAAAAAGATGGTGTTTTATTCCAAATCAATCAATACTGTGGTGTATAGCTTCATTGAAAATTGACTTTATTTTGGAAAAGTCATTCAATTTAGCTTCTGCAATTTATAACTGACATTCTAGGAAGGACTGATGTCTAAATTCAATCAAATATTTATGTTATCATTTTTCTTTGAAGATGGAATTATCAATAGAGTAATACTGGATTAGGCAGCTGGTTGACAGCAAACATTTCATAGGAATCATTGATTGTGGTGATGTCCTTTATTGACATTCCTCTGCTTACCTATTAAATAGTGGTATAAAGGATAAGAGGCTGGCAGGAATTAAGAACAATACTTTAAACTTTCCAGGTAACTATTAGCACACATTCAAACACAACTAATTTTTATATACGAGACAATATTTTTACCCTATGCTGACCAATGGGATCCTAAGCAATTATCTTCCCTCTCCATGAATGAGTTCGGTGCCATTCATAAATATTCCTCCCACCTATGCAGAAAGGTTAAAACAAAATCTCCTTCTGATAATATGACATAATCATAGAAAAACATGATGATACTTAATAAGTGTGCAGGACATCAGAGTTTACAATTTTATAAACATCTTGTGAAGTGATCAAAACAGATATCATCGTCTTGACACTAAACAAAGATACACCAACTTGGACATCTAGCCAAGAATGGGACTGGCATGCAATCAGAATACTAGATTTTGTGACTAACTGTTAATGGTGACCAAGATCTAGTGCCTCTTTTGTATTTGATTTCCACTTTGCCTGCAGATATACAATGACAGTATAGCAGCATCATATGTGCATTTAACAGAGGCAAATTTAATTTGGCTCTTGCTCTAAGTAAATAAATAAATTAATAAATAAAATTTAAATAACGAACTGTAACAATTTATACAATGCACATTCTATTTTGTGAGTTTATGCCCAAATAAATCTGAAAGCATAGGCTTAAATGTGTTCTTCCCTCAGTCAGTCTCAATTCCCATGTTCTTCTCATAGCATGAGAATCTCACTATATTTAGTACTAAAGGTCCATATGCTTAATACTGTTTGACCCTTAGATTACATCATTGTGGTGTTCAACTGAAGGATGGTTAATGTTGGAGAAAAAAACCCTCTGTGTAGACTTAGAGAATTCACATCCTTCTCTAAAATGATAATGACTATACATTTTCGGATTTGTTGGTTTATTTGGTTTCGACATTTGCTGACTTTAGAACAAAAAACTATCGTAAACCGAAATGCAAAATGACTTTCTCATCTCGTGGCTTTCATCAGTTAACATATTTTTTGGTTTGATAATCTCAAAGCATTCAATTTTATCCACGCATGTTCACTACCTGGCATAAGGTAGATGCTAAATAAATTACTGCTTAGGATAAATGTTACATGTGTAAATATAAGTCAGCTAGTGTGTTAGATAACACTAGAATTTAGGGTATTAGCTGGGTCACACTGATGATAACAAAGGAAGAAAAGGGGGCAATGTCAGCAGATACAGGAATTTTTTTTTTTTTTTTTGGTTTATCAGCAATCACTTCTCACTGAAGTAATATATTTAATATTTTTACTTTTTTTTAAAATTAGTTTCAGGTGCACAAGACAAGGTAATATTTAGACGTTCATCATTTATATCCCTCACACTGTGGAACCCCCTCCCCCATTCCCCCTTCCACTATCCCTCTGACATCGCACGGAGCCATCACATTATATATATAAAATTATAGTTGGCATTCATTATTGTTCAGCTTCAGGTGTACAGTACATTGATCAAGCATCTACATCTTCCCTGAGTTGGTCTCCCAAATGGAAAACAGTATGGAGGTATCTCAGAAATCTGAAAATGGAACTACCCTATGATCCAGCAATTCCACAACTAGGCATCTATCCGGAGAGATCCAAAACTCCAATTCAAAAATCTGTATGCACTCCTATGTTTATTGCAGATACAGGAATTTTGAGCTATTATTTCTGAAAGTTGTAGCAGGAAATCTACAAAGTGAGGTATATGGAAATTGATCTTCAAGGAAGGGCCTGTAAGGAATGGAAGATGGAAGGGATAAACTGAAAATTAGAAGATCAGCAAGAAATAGATTAGGAAATGTCAGGTTAGAACCTGCCCTAGAAAGAACAAATATTAAGGAAAGAGAGAGACAGGATTTTCAGATTGGAAAGCTGTTTACCAAGAGAGGATATGAATAAAGTTCTTAAGATGTTTATGTAAATATGGATGTATTCTTCAAATTATTCAGTAGTAATACTTGAAATTATAAATGATTAATTACAGTTGAATTATATCTCTGCAAAATAGGCAGGGCATTTACAAGATTCAAAACACCAAACAATTACATTAGAGTATGTCGTCTCACAATTACGTTTGTGACCTCATCCTAGAAATAGTACTACATACCTCATTTGAAGGTGACTACAGTCACTTTCAAAGCACTCCCCTTGGGAAACAGTGCACCGACTCCAGTGCCCAGTCCACACTTCAAAGGAATTTTTCAACTTTTTCTGGAATGACCATCAGAGCTCTTGTCATGTTACCCTTGATGTCCTGAGTGTTGTCAAAATGTCTTTCACTATTTCCTTTATCTTAGAGTAAAGAAAGAAGTCATTGGGGGTTAAATCAGGTGAATAGGGAGGGTGTTCCAATAAAGTTATTTGTTTACTGGCTAAAAACCCCCTCACAGACAGTGTCCTGTGAGCTGCTGCATTGTCGTGATGCAAGAGCCATGAATTGTTGGCGATAAGTTCAGGTCATCTAACTTTTTCATGCAGCCTTTTCAGCACTTCCAAACGGTAAACTTGGTTAACTGTCCAGTTGATACAAATTTATAATGAATAATCTCTCTGATATCAAAAAAGGTTAGCAACATTGTTTTGACTCTTGATTTGGACTGACAGAATTTTTTGGTCGTGGAGAATTGGCTGACTTCCATTGTGCGCTTTGACACATTTTTTCAGGGAGGTATTGGTACACCCATGTTTCATCATCAGTGGAAATATGGCTCAAAACATTGTCTTGCCTCTCCAAAAGGTCTTGGCAAACTTCAGCACTCCTTTGCTTTTGTTCATTGGTGAGTTCCTTCGGTACCATTTTTGCACATATCTTTCTCATGCCAAGATTTTCCTACTTCTTTACTGATGTTTATTTACTCTGCTATGCCTCTCACAGTCATCCAATGACTTTGATTTACAATTCAATGAATTTTGCAATGTTTTTATCAGTTCTGCTCATTACTGGCCACCCTGACCTCTCTTCATCAGCGATGTGTTCTCTCTCCTCAGAAAAACATTTAATCCATTTGTACACTGACATTTCCTTCATGGCATTATTCCCATAACTTGGACTAACATATCCCTGATTTCACTTCTACTCTTGACAAGTTTAACAAGAAATTTAACGTTTGTCCGTTGCTCTAATTCAAGTTCAGACATTCTCGCGATGGCACACAAAAACACACAACAACAATAATGAACACCACTCAGCAAGACACCACCACATGTTGACATGAACACATCTGTGAGACACTGATATACTAAGGTTATGAAACATTTCTGAGCTGTTTGTACAGTGCTGCCAATGTAAGCGCATGGTGGCAAGTTCACGAAGTTAATTGTCAGACCTTGTAAGTAAGTTTTGGGTGGCTTTGGATTAATTAAATGAAGGGAATCAGATTCTTAATGGGTTTCTGAAGGAAGGTAGTTGTAAAATGGGAACATATTCCTCAAGTAGTAAATAGGAAATGAGAGACTATGTAATTGCATGAACTTGAATCATATGCCAATGTCTTACTTGCTTGAGCTTTAGGCCAGTTACTAAAGTTCTCTAAATGTCACTTTGCTCATCTGAAAACAGGTATATTTGTTTTTGTTTTGTAATTTTGTTTTGAAGGGTAAATTACGTAAAACATCTAACGTCCGGTTTAGCACCTAGAGCACATATTCGGTGCTCTAAATACGATCGGCAGTGATGATATCACAATGAACCCAAAACAATTTTTTAGCATGAACGAAATTCTAATTGATTCCCATTCCTGCACTAAGGTCTCTCTCTTTAATTGGGGGATTTCTGCTGTATGAGACCAGTAATCTCGGCATTCCAAAATGTTTTTCTTTGAGAACTTTTGCATACAAATGGACCATATATGAGACAACTGTCTTTTTATTTTCTTTAAGTTTTTTTTTTTAATTCAAGTTTATTGGGGTGACAATTTTTAGTAAATTTACATAGGTTTCATAGATATAATTCTGTAATACGTCATCTATACATCCCATTGTGTGTTCACCACCCAGAGTCAGTTCTCCTTCCATCACCATATATTTGATCCCCTTGACCCTCATTTACCATCCCTCCCACCCTCTGGTAACCACTAAAGTATTGTCTGTGTCTATAATTTTTTGTTTCTTCATTTGTTTGTCTTGTTCTTTTGTTGTTTTCAGTTTTATATACCACATATCAGTGAAATCATATGATTCTCAACTTATTCTGTCTGACTTATTTTGCTTCGCATAATAATCTTAAGATCTATCCATGTTGTAGCAAATGGCACTATTTCATTGTTCTTATGGCAGTATTTCATATTTTCTTTAATATTTTTAATTAAAAGATAGCTAATGTACAATATTATATTAGTTTCAGGTGCACATCATAGTTATTTAACAGTACCCACCTAGCACAATAGAGTTATTATTGCATTATTGATTCTGTTCCTTATGCTAAAGAAATGATCACCATGATAAGTCTAGTGACCATCTGACACTGTACCCTGCTATCACAATATTGTTGACTACATTTCTGTGTCGTATATTACATCCCCAAAATTTATTATTTTATGCCTGGAACTTTGAACCATTATTCTTCTTTATCTCCCTCTCCCCCCTTTTTAATTTTTTCAATTAGACTTGACATTCAATATTATTTTATATTAGTTTCAGGTGTACAGCATTGTGATTAGATATTTATATAATTTATGAAATGATCCCCCTGACTAGTACGTACCTGGCACTTTTACCGTATTATTGATTATATTCCCCACACTTTACATCCCCATGACTATTTTCTAACTACAAATTTGTTTTTCTTAATCCCTTAACTTTTTAATTCTGCCTCCAATCCCCTCCCATCTATCACCCCAATAGATCTAGCATTCATCTGACACTATACATAGTTATTGCAATGTTATTGACTATATTCCTTATGCTATACCCCATGACTACTGTGTAACAAACAATTTGTGCTTAATTCCTTCCCCTTTTCACCTACGCTTAATCCCCCTCCCATCAAAATGTTCTCTGTATCTATGAGTTTGTTTATGTTTTTTTGTGTTTTTTTTTTAATTTGTTCTTTAGATTGCATATGACATTTGTTCTTTAGAAATCATATGACATTTGTCTTTCGCTGTCTGACTTACTATACTAAGCACAATACCCTCTAGGTCCGTTCATGTTGTCACAGATGGCAAAATTTCATTGTTTGCTATGGCTGAGTAATATTCCATTGTATATATGTACCACCTCTTCATATCCATTCATCCAGTGATGGACACTGAGGTTGCCTCCACATCTTGTCTATTGTGAATAATGCTACAATGAATATATGGATGAGCATGTTCCTTTAAAGTAGCATTTTTGGTTTGTTTGGATTAGTACCCAGAAGCGGATTACTAGGTTCTTCTTTGTCTCTTGTTATAGTCTTTGTTTTAATGTCTATTATGTCTGGTATAAGCATCGCCACCCGAGCTTTTTCGTTTGTTTCTTTCTTTTCATGAAATATCTTCTTCCATCCCTTTACTTTCAGTCTGTGTGTGTCTTTAGATCTGAAGTGAGTCTCTTGTAGGCAGCATGTGTAAGGGTCTTTTCTTATCCATTTAGCCACCCTATCTTTTGATTAGAGCAATTACTTTCCATTGAAAGTAATTGTTGATAGGTACGTAGTTATTACCATGTTATTATTCATATTTTTGATTTTTTTTTTCATCTTAAGGAAGTCCCTCTAAATTTCTTTGTAATACTGGTTTGGTGGTGATGGACTCCTTTATTTTATTTTATTTTTTTCTTGTCTGGGAACCTCTTTATGCATCCTTTCATTCTAAATGATAGACTTGCTGTGTAGAATAATCTTGGTTGTAGAACCTTGCTTTTTATCATGGTGAATATTTTGTGCCAATCTCTTCTGACTTGTAAAGTTTCTAGTGAGAAATCAGCTGATAGTTTTATGGGAGCTCCCATGTAGGTAACTAACTAACTGCTTTTCTCTTGCCGTTTTTAAGATTCTCTCTTTGTCTTTGACCTTTAGCATTTTAATTATGATGTATCTTGGTGTTGGCATGTTTGGATTCATCTTATTTGGGACTCTGCACTTCCTGGGTTTGTATGTCTATTTCCTTCACTAGGTTAGGGAAGTTTTCTGTCATTATTTCTTCAAATAGGTTTTCAATTCTTTGCTCTCTCTCTTCTCCTTCTGCTACGCCCTATAATGTGGATGTTGGTATTCTTGAGGTTATTGCAGAGGCCTCTTAAACTCTCCTCAATTTTTTGGATTCTTTTTTCTTTTTTCTGTTTTGACTGGGTGTTTTCTGCAACTTTATCTTCTAAATCACTGATTTGAATCTCTGCTTCATCTAATCTACTGTTGATTCCTTGTAATGTAATCTTCATTTCAGTTATTGTATTATTTGTTTCTGACTGGTTTTTAATTATGTTTTCTATCTCCTTTTTTTGTTATTGTTTCCTATCTGTTTGTTGAAATTCTTCCTGAGATCATTGAGCATCCTTATAACCAATATTTGAAAATTGCATCTGGTAGATTACTTGTCTCCATTTAGCTTAGTTCTTATTCTGGAGCTTTGTTCTGTTCTTTTATTTGGGACATGTTTCTTTGTCTCCCCATTGTGGCTGTCTCCTTGTGTTTGTTTCTATATATTAGGTAGGACTCCTATGTCTCTCAGTCTTAGTAGAGTGGCCTTATGTTGTAGGTGTGCTGTGGGGCTCAGTGGCACAATCTTCCTGGTCCCCTGAGCCGTGCACTGCAAGTGTGTCCCTTGTGTGTGCCCTCCTCTAGTATTTGTGGCTTGGTGGATAATTGTACATCAGTGGGAGGGACTGACCCTTGGGCTCGCTGGTTGTGAGGATTGGCCTTGACTACAGTGGAAATGTTGTTTTGCTGGGCTTACCCTACAGAGCAGGGTCTGCCTCAGCAGGGATCTGGTGCCTGCCCAATATGCTCCTTGGATGTGTATTCCTTGGGGGTGGCTGGATGATGGTCCAGCTTATTTTAAAGCTGGATGCTACAGGCACTAACCCCAGGGCCAACTGGGAGAGGGCCAACTGCCGGTCAAATTCAGCCACAGCTCATGTCCCACCAGGGGCCACAATGAAATCTGCAGATGGCCATTCCCCATGCTGTACTTAGAAGTGCCTTGAGAGGCTAAGCCCCAAACCAAGGCTGACTGCCACTAGTGCTGGACTTAGGGCTCCTCAGCCAGAGATGTGGGACATGCTCAAGCCAGATGCTGTTTGTTTGAGTTCCACAGATCTTTGAGAGACCCTAGGAAAGTCTGCAACATAAGCCAAGACAGGCAGTTTTAAGCATAAAGCCACAGGCAATGGTTTGGGTGTGCCTGAAAGTTGGCTGGGTGGGGTCTCAAATCATCAGGGCATGGTGAACAAGCAGCTTTAGCCAGCTTGATGGAGACTCAGATATAGCAGCTACCTGAGTCTGCATAGAGGTAAGAGGGAGGGCTTAACAAAGAAGCAATGGCCTCTGCCGACTTCTCCATTTGGGAGGAAGCTGCTTCACCAACCCCTGCCCTGAAACCAGACTGAGTTCCCTCTGGTATATCTCTGCCACCTCTCCAGTTGCTGCCCCAGCACTGGAGCTCAGAGCCAGTGATTCCATAGGTGGGGAAGTCCATGTGAGGTCTCTTTAAGAGGAGTGCCTGGGACCTCAGCTGCCCTCTGTGTCACTCAGTCACAATTTCTGCTGATTTTCCCAACCAGAAATTATGGGGACTTCTCTCCCTCACACTGAAAGCCTGGGCTAGGGAGAGACTGGGATCTCTTGCTTCTCCAGGGGGACTTGAACAGCCAAGATATCCTTCCCAGTTTTTAATGGTCACACACAGGTGTGGGACCAGCCTGTTCCCTGTCTCTGCCCCTCCAACCAGTCTGGAAGTGACTTCTTCTGCATGTCCTTAGTTGTATGGCTTCAGTTCAGCAAGATTTCAGGTGATTCTTAGTGATGGTCGTCTTGTAGTTGAGTTGTAATTTTCATGTGGTCTTGAGAGAAGGTAAGCACAGTGTTTACCTACTGCACCATCTTGACTGGGAAAAATCAAGACAGCTCTCTTTTTAATTTTATTACCATTAATCTTAATTGTGTTCTTAATTCTGCCTGGCAATAATAGTAAATTTCTCTCATCTACCCATCCTCTACTCAGCCTCCTACTCATCTAGAGGACTATTATATGCTTCTCCTCTCTCAAACTTCAATACATCCCCCTTGTCCTTATGCCCAGCAGTTGAAATTGTTTCCTACTTGGCTAAAGAATTTAAAACAAATAAAAAAAATGCCCACAGATGTCCACACTAATATTTATTTACCTGCTTTTTTTTCTATATCTATTCACTTGGCATTTTTCTCCTAATAGTAATGAATGAATTCTCCTTGCTTCAATCTCAAACTAATTCTTCAATTTCTGCACTACTTCTTCTCCACCGTGGTAAACTCAAGGTAAAACCTCCGGCCATTCTTTCGTCTTTAACATCATCATTTCTTTCTTCTGGATCAATTCTACTAGCAGAAAACATTCTGCTGTTTTTTTCCCATCTTTATATATATTCTCATTTCTCTTCCTATTATTTCTCCATGCTTATGCTCATGTTTGCAACAATATTCTTTAAAAGAATTGCCTGTACTTACTGTCCTAAATTGTTCGTCTCTTATAACCCTACTCAAATTAGTTATCTATCTCTTTTTTAAGCCACTCTTGTCAATTTGACCAAGACATTAATGTTGTAAATGTAAAATGTTTTTAAATTAAAGTTTATTGGGGTTAGATAAGGGGCTAATATCCAAAACATAAAAGGAACTCGTACAACTCAACAACAAAAAACAAATAATCTAATTAAAAATGGGTAGAGGGCCTGCATAGACATTTCTCCAAAGAGGATATAAAGTCATTTCTTGAGCCTCATTGTAATAGAAGACAGCAGCCTATGATATGTTGGTTGATCACTTCTCCTTCTTTACTTCCCCTGGATTTCAGGTTATCTAACTTCCCAAGTTGCTACTTCTCAGTCTCCTTTTTTGACTTTGCCTCCCTTATCCTTTGATATCAAAGTGGTCCTGGACACTCTTGTCTACTTTTATGCTGATTTATATTCACTTCTTTGTTAATGCCATCCACTCTAATGGCTATAACTATTGCATACTTGTTTTCAAATGTTTTTCTCCAGGTTATACCACTCTCCTTATCTCCAGACATATATCTGGCTATTTTGACATTTCGCCTTGATTCTCTAATAGACATTTCATTAGACATGTCTAATAGCCATTTCAAATTGACATTGGACAACATGTCCAATACTGAACTAGTCCTTCCTCTGCATTCAAACTCTGCTTCTCCATAAACGTTTTAATTACTGTTGATGAGAATACCATCTTTCCAGAAATTCAACCAGTAATTCCTCCATGGCCTCTTCTTTCATACATAGCAAAAACCAACATTCAAGTAATGTTTTAGAATGTGTTTTATGATCGATCTGGCCTCTCCTATCCTTCCTCTTCTTCTACTACTCTTCCTTACTGACTCTGCTGCTATCAAACTGACTTTATTGCTATTTAGCAAACATTTCACATAGAGCCTGTTTCCCTCTTCCTGAAATTGCTTTCTTCCATTCCACCTTTTTCACCACCTTCAAAGTCTTGGCTCACATTTCACTTTCTAGATGAGGTCTGCTTTGAGTCTCCTAATTCTATGTCACCCTATCTTCAACATTCCCTATCCCTCTTATTCTGCACCATCTTCTTTCATTTAGAGCCTACCTCTTGCCAACATGCCATAGAATTAGGTATTCATTACACTTACTGTTTTTGTTTGTTTGTATGTTTTTTGTCTACTTTGACTGAAACCTAAGCTGTATAAGACGTGGATTTTTGTCTCTTTTCTTCTTAGACACTTAGAAGAGTGCTTGAAACACAGTAGATATTCAATAAAAAATTACTGGACAAATGAATAAATTACTGTTTCAGAAAGGCAATTCTTTCATATATCAGAACAATGAGTGGTTTACTGTATGAAAGAAATCTCGGCTAGCATTTTATAGGCTATTTATAGACTTTCATGTAATCATATAGGCAAAAATTAATGTTCAGTATTGTCTAAAATAAGAAGTCCTTTAAAAAATAAATATCCCATCTATTGTTTTAGCCCTTTTATATTTTTCAGGATAAAGTAATAGAATCATTGGTACTGTCAAAAATTATATAGTATGTAGATTTACAAATTAGTAGAAAAATACAAGGATAAAAATAAATAGTTTGTTGCCTTCTTTCTCAGTACAAACATCTTTATTTAATATACATAACAGTCACAGGAGACAGTTTTATTTACAAAATCATTTCTGAACTCTTTAACTGATAAAAATAATGCTTTTAATAGTAACTGATTGATCTCTGCTCTCCCGGTATCATAGGCATCAACTATTCCTGCAATGATGTATTAATAATATTAGTAGTATTATTTAAACTTTACTGAATATATACTGTGTACTAGGTACTTTGCTGAGAGCTTATATTAGAGCTTTTCAATTTGAAAAGTAATTATCTTTACTGTTTTCTCACAATGTTTCATTCAGGACTGTTGCTGCATTTTTATGTGACCTTATACTTACTTGTTTATATGGCTTTTTCTCACCATACTATTATTTCCTCATGTATTGGTAGACTATTTGAATCACCATTGTACCTGTGTAGCTTGACACATAATAAATAATTAACCAGTATATTTTAACTAAGCCCTTGACTTCTAACACCCTTTATTGGAAATGAGATTGGGAGTGATTTTAATGATCTATGTCATTTTTCTGAAAAGAAGATCTAGGAATCTACTTGGGAAAATGTTTAAATAGGAGAACAATGTAGAGAGATAGCTAGTTGTGAATAATGACCCTATAATTATTGCAGTTACCTGTTACCACATTTTTATTCTCCTTCAAACTCTGAGGTAAATTTATTGTGAAATCAGGTTGTTTGGGAACTACTGCAATTGGACAACTAAATACATTATGTGTAGGTACCAAACTATCACCCAATATAAGGCGAATCAATAAAGTTCAAATAAAGTCATTGACAGTGCTAATTTGTCTAACAATTTTATGGCATTCTGCTACACTTCCTGACAGGCTGAAGCTTTTATACCCCATTAAAACATGGGAAATAACTCTAAAAGTACATCCGTAAAAACTACAAAATAGAGTATGCCAGGTATATTGAGCTTTTATTTATTTATTTATTTTTATACAGCATCAGCTTAATAGTCCACTTTCCACTTTTGACTAATAATAAGATAACATTGTAGGGATGACCCCTCAAATTTGTAACAATGTTGCTGTCGGTTTTCAAATGTTACATATTTACTGTTATGTAGCTCTTGTCTTAGTTCTTAATTACCCTATCTTAAAAACCTAGAAAGAGTCCTTTCATACACTGTGTATGAAAGATACAGAACATCTTTCAATTATGTGCTTTGGTTTTCTATGGAAACAAGGCTGGGAAGATGTCTTTACTTGGCTAATATGTCTTGACACATTCTGGAAAGAGGTGAAAATTAGCGAATGAAAGATGACTTCACATGTATAAAAATATACATTTAATGTTCAAATATAATATTGTATTGGTTACTGTCCATATTTTCTTTCTTTTTTGATGATTCAAATATTTTAAGAATGTCTGAGCCATACTAAAACAAATAGTAACCCAAACACTTTGGTTATACCTTGCCAACAAGGTACTCAGGGAATCATCCAGCTTTTCTTTGGAAGTCCTTCATTGAATCCCTGGTGGGTTGTCAGATGTCTCATAGCAATAGGTGACACCACCCTGTAGCTTGAATGTGTCATGACACCAAATCCTAAGCCTGTCTAATTCACTGTTGGTTTCATTATTTTTAGATACATTGCATATCTCTTCTAGTAACACAAATCACATTCTTACAGGTGCCAGGTTTTCAGAATTTGCAACCTGACAAACTAGAACTGTCATAACAATTCCGTAAATAAAGAAGATACCTCACATTCCATTCCATCAAATACACCAGAATATTATAGTCCTTGGGTCACAGATGACTGCTGCTGCATGTTGGATTTGCTTGGCTTAGACATATCGAGGAAGTGCTTGCTATGCTGCCTCACTCCAGGTGTGAAAAGGGGGCAAAAAGTCACCTGGTTTCCATTAAAGATCCTTTGAATATTGTTCCTCCTGAGAAGACTTCTAGCCACTGCCCTTTCCTACTTACCCTTTATACGGAATCACACTCAAAGCCTTTAAAATTCATTGATGATTTGATTTGCTGTTCAGTCACAGTGCTTTCTATAGCAGGCATCCCAGCTTGAGACTGAGTTATATTCACGCTAAGATTTATGTGAGGGAACAAGGAGCCTTATGAGAAAGAACTCATGATGAGGATATTGTGATACAGAGTTTTGTTTCAAGGATGATAGGTCAGCATTAGAGGAAAAGGTCATAGCTCTCCCTTGGTTAATCCCTCAACCCAGTTGCCATCACATCTACTTCAATCTTTAGGCAAGTCCATGGGAAATGAAAGATGAGTTTCAAATAAAAATGTCCTTTGGTCTTTCCAGTATTATCTACTCGAGAAATTGAGTACATACACTTCAGTCATGCTATTGCCAGTCGCTTCTACAACAATGGAAAAAAAGACCACTGATTTTTGCAATAACACAAGACAAACATTGGTTCCCTCTATAGTGGACATTGCCAGCTCCACTATGACAATGAATGGAAATAACTCATTAGGTGAAGTCTGGGGGATTGGTACTTTGGCAACCACCACAGGCAGTAGAGGGGATCTTTTGATGAGGACCAATATGAGAGGCTATGTCATCTTTGGTAGGTTCCAGCAGTGTTAGTAGAACCATTGGTGAACATCAAGACGTAATTCCCACTTTTGTCATTTAGAATAATAGTCAACGCCAATATCACAGAGACCTGGAGATAGAGAGGGGCAAACTAAAAGGATTCAGCAGGAAGCTGAAGATATTTTGTTTGTAATATGTAGAGGAGAAATACAATGAGTGGTTTTAATAATTGTGATATGCTCACTCTTCTGTTTGAAAGGCTAAAGTATGTGAACAATATTTATGTGATTATTTAATATAATCGGCAAGCTCTAAGTTGGGTGTAGAGTTGTTGACTTGGTAGGAGTATGATTTGAGTTTAGAATACAGTATTAGGATGTGTCCTTAAATAGAAAAAAAAAATTAAAAAAATGATGTCTTCAGAGGTCTTTGATGCTCATTCCTTAGATAAGAATAGATCTATTGAGTGACTACTATGGGCCAAGCATGGCACAAGAGGGGATAAAACAAAGTGCCTATTCTCAGGAAGCTTACACTCTAGTGAAACAGAAAGACAACAAAGAGATAAGCAACTTAATATATAAACTAAAAATCATATATTAATAAATATTAGGAAGACTAATAAGAATAAGATATCAGAAAATACCAGTGATGCTATTTTATATGTTGTATTCAGGGAAAGCGTTTCAGAGCAGGTGGTCTGATAGGAATCAGTCTGTGTGTGATTTAATAGTTCTTGCTCTTCATAAAGGCTATGATTTTGCTGTAACTACTTTATATATCTCTCCCTAGTTCTCAAGGCCTATGCATACTTTGGAAATTATTTGAGTGCTGTTTCACAGTGGAACACATGAACTATTGATTCATTTTCCTCTCAGTTCTTTGGATGGGTGGGGTTTTATTTTACTTACAAACACAGGTCTCTATTCATCCTAGTGCTTATTCATTCTATTCCCTGTCCTATTTTATAATATTTACATCTATCTAAATATATATTTCAATTGATACACCTATACTCCATATAAATAAGTATGTAAACAAAGATATACTGTTTTAGATACAGATAAAGAGACAGGCATACACATAGAGATCAACTGTTATAGTTTTCTCTTAAGGTCTTTGGTCTGACATGAAAATATGTATGTATTAAGCTTGGAGAACTCTCCGTCTGTAGTTTAAGCTCTACAGAGTTGAACAAAGGCTGACTCTGAGCAGGTATGCGGATCATACTGTTATTTCAAGAAGTCTATTGTAGCAAATGCAGCTGCTTGTTCTGAAGCCATGGTCAAAGGACAGGGAACCTGCCTTCCTGAGAATACTTCCTTTCTATTGGCTGTCTATAATCACAGATTTTGAAGTTTCTTCAAAGACAGCATAACCTTTAATATTTATCCTCACTGTAATCAAATTGCAATATGTTATTTACTTAAATATTCATATTTTATTTTTAAAAGCTATTTGTGTACATGTTGAAGAAACAAAACTAATGAGTCATATCTCAGTTCTCTAGAGGCTAATATCCATTTGCAGATAAAAGATATAGAGCAAGAAAAATCATGAAAATAGAAGAAGTAAATGGAAATGTGAGAACCAGGATGACAAGATAGAACAAGATGGAGCAAGTGCTAAGAGAACATTACTGGCATAGAGTGTGCCTACAGTGATCACAAGATATAGCTAAGAAAGCTTTGGCGAAGATGTGAGAACTTGAGGTAAAATCTTGAAGGAGTTTATTTTGGGAGATATGAGCCATTGATGGGTGTTCATTGAAGGAAGTAGGACAACAGGAATGTTTGAAAGTAATATTATGAAGTAGAATGGAGATTAGATTAGAAGGGGGGAGGTGATCAGGTAAACATTATATTTTCAACATCATATAGATATAAAAATTGGTTAGTTTGGTGAGAGTTTATGTATTTAGGCTTTCCCATGCAGAAACTGGTGTTTATAATAAAGCACTCATTTTCTAACAACACTATGCTATTTCTGTAATTATTTTAAGTTACTGTATTTCCCAAGAGGATTCTTAGTTGCATAAACTAAATGCATAAATTAATTCCTTTCAAAGAGGAGGAGAGTGCTTTGGAAATTATATATTTCGTGCCAATGGGGAATAAAAGCAAATGTATTGGTGAGATCCATAGGGAAGGAAAGTAGGTAGATAATGGAGTGAAGACAAGGTTGGCAATCTTAGCAAAAATGAAACAACAGATGGGGTATAATTTTTGTGAGTCCTCACACAGATGGTTCACCAGATGGATTCTGCCGGGTTCATACAGCTTATATGTATTTTTCAGCTGTTTATCATGACAGGCATTCTGTGTAGGCAAAATCTTTGCTTGGTCCAGGTTATTAAATTTAACACTAGAATAAATTGGTAGCTGGAGATATAAATGTAAAGTGTTTTTATTAACTGCCATTTCTAATTAGACAGAGACAGGCAAATAATGTTATTTTGAAAACATTGGAATTCAGAAAGAACTGATAGGTCATGACTTAAATAATGTTATTCAAGGACTTTAAATAGGTTAGAAGATTTAAAGTCTTTAATTTGAATTTCTACTATTAATTGATTATCATCATTTGGAACTTCATTTTTAAACATAACTTCCACTTAACAGCAAAATATAGGATTTAATACCTTTATAATTTAAACAAATCAAAAAAATATCTCTATGTAAATGAAATCCAATCTGTAATCGGCACTCAATATTCTATATTGTATTTTGGTTAATGTTTATACTAGTAAATATCTAGTAAGTATTTTCATAGTAAATGATGAAAGTCATTATCTTTAGTAAACTGTTATCCTTAGCATGCACACATGCACTAATTTTAAAGTAAAGACTCAGTACTATTAATAACCGTTCTCATTGATTGATGGGACTTCTTAGAAGGAACACCCCTTAGATAAACAACTAAATCAAAAATAACACATTCAAACATTATGTTTTCAATTAATTGCTCTTTATTAAGATATAGTTGAACAGATAATATAGCACAAACAAGGGCTCTGTTTTATTTGGGGGCTGTCCTTTCCACTGTTACAAGATGCAATCTTAATTAATGTGATTCTAAACTCTAACAAGAGTGCTATTACTCATTGTAGCTATTGTAGGACATCAATTTGTAAAATTGA
Organism: Rhinolophus hipposideros; assembly: GCF_964194185.1. Lineage (NCBI taxonomy): Eukaryota > Metazoa > Chordata > Mammalia > Chiroptera > Rhinolophidae > Rhinolophus > Rhinolophus hipposideros. Next base: position 42,594,677 of record NC_138047.1, read on the forward strand.
AGGAATCTGATCTGTCTGGAGACCCTGCATCAGGCTGGAATCCAGTAACTCCAGAATTTTTCACATAGTCTTTTTAAAGACAAATACATCAATGGCAGAGTGTTTTAAATAACACAGATACAGAGTTGTATAATTTTCTCAATATTTTTGTATTCATCATTTCATTTCAATCATGCAACCGTCATTGAGGTCAGCATAGCAAATATAACGATCTCCACTTTACAAATGAGAAAAGTGGGACTTGAGAAAAATGAGTGTCTAACTAAAACTTGCATAGTTAACTAATGGCAAAACCTGGACTCTGACTTACTGCTCTTCAACAAATACTTTCTGAGAGGCTACTGTGTGCCAAATGGACATAGGCCCTGGCTACGCTGCTGAGTGCAGATATGAAATATACAAAAACAAGAAACCTAGAGATTGTATCTAATACACAAATGAAACAAACCACATTGAAGATTTTCTTTATTCTTTCAACAATTGGTTTTGTGCTTTATAATAAGTATTACTTTATTGTTTTTAAGTTGCGATTTGAAGATTTATAGCGAAGCGAGAAGGCACTTACTATCAAGACACTTACACTGTATGTTACAACATAATATTATCACAGTTATGTGCTGAGGTGCTTTGGAAACAGAGAAAAGAGCACCTCACTAAGACCTCTGGAGGGAGTGAAAGAAGCATAAAAGCGAAAATGACCTTTCTGGTGATTCTTAAAGGAGAACTTGAAACACTCTAGTCAGAAGAGGGACAAAATCCTTCAAGGGAGAAAAGGGGGCAAAGAGAGTCAGTGCACATTATACACACAAAGATTTCACTATTGCTCAAACATAAACTCTAAAGCATACTGTGGCAGAGGATAAGAATGGGCAGGGGTGTAGCAGACAGATCATGACCACATGAATGAGTCTGTGAGGAGATTAAGGTTTCTTTTCTATAAGCAATGTAAAGCTATTGGAAATTTTAAACAGAGGCCAAGATGGAGAAGTGTGGTTTTTAAAAGTGATAATGCTGGACTACTTAAGGAGGGTAGATTTGAAATTTCTGCAGTATATGAGAAAAATAATAGGATCAGACTAGTCTAAAATAAGTGAAAATGAAAAATAACAACAGAAGTATTGAGGTGTTTGAATTGCAAGGATTTAGGTAATTGATTGCATTTGGAAGGGGGAAAAATGAAGGGTTGTGGGAAGATGAAAGTATGTAAAATGACTCCCAGATTTCTAACTTGAACCATGTGATAGATGATGGTGTCATTCATCATGATAACAATTAGAAAAGAAAGACCAGATTTGGTTGTTGCCAATGAGTTGAGGGGAAGTTGGGGGATAGAAATGGAGCAGGGTGCAGATTTTATTTCATTTTTAATGGGAAATGTTTAAATTTTCTAAGGGTAGTGGTATTCAGTAGGCAGTTAGTTACTGTATTATGGTGATTTGGGTACAGATTTAGTAGAAAGGATCATACATTTCAATATTAAAGATTTGGTCCTGAATAACATTCCCCAGGAATGAGTGTACAAAGTAATAAATAAAGATAATCAATCAAAAATGGGGAACACCAATGTAAAAGGTGCAAGAAAAGGATAAAAAGTCTCCAAAATATTTATGTTACCAACTATTCTTATACTTCTTTGAAGTAATTAGGTTTTTTCTTATCTGTCCCAAGAAAAGAAGACTGAATTCTATATTTAATTTATTATTTTATTTCTTTTAATTATTGTATGCTTAGTGCCTATAAAAATGTCTGGAACATAGTAGGAACCAAGTAACATTTTATTGGATAAATGGATAAATTGTATTAAAGCAGCATTCAGGAAAGCCTATGGAAGGAGAAAGCTCAAATAGATAGGCAAATTTTATATATATATATAAAATTTTATATATATATATATATATATAATATATATATATATTGTCAATCACTATGTCAAAATGTTACTTTAAGAAGAGTCTGAATACTTGAATTGAGACATTCTAGATAATATCCCTATTTTTTCATCCTGGAACTAAAACATTATGCTTTTATAAGAATGGAGTGAAAAAAAATTACAGGAATAAAAATCTACCTAGGAAAATATGTTATTTGAAATTCATTCATCATTTAGGTAATCTTAATTTTCCATATGGACACAGATAAATAATATCAAATTTAACCACAACTCAAGCCCAGATTTTGTGACTTGTTCAAAATTATGGCTTGTGACAAATCAATTTATGTCACAAAAATTGATTCATTAGATAAATAGAAATATGTGAAAGCCAGCAATTCTGCAATTTTTGCTGCTATCTACATGTAGATTGTTTCTTTATTTTCACATGCTATAAATGAGCAATAACTATATAATCAATTTGTTTGACTTAAAAGTATTTAAGTTTCTGCAAAACACCATATTGGTCATTTTAACCAGTGTTTTCATTACACCGATACAACTTAAATCATAAATCCATCTGCCATTTCAAAAAATTGTTTGGTGCTTTAAGTTCTTATTCTCAAATAAATGTACAAATATTTTTATTAGCTAAAAAGTTATCATTAAGGGCACTATTACAAGGTTTTCTAATTGATTTCTTAGAAACACTATGCTTTAGTGGAAAAGCTGTGTGTGTGTGTGTGCCAATGTACACACATGTGTGTGCATGTTTGCATATGTGTGTATGCATATATATTTATATGCACATATACATAAAATATTTATACTTATATATTTTTTATGAAATACTGATTGTCTAGAATATCTAGTGCTTACCATGCTCTTTTGTAATTATTTGTTAACATATATAGTTCTCATTCTAGACTGTAGTCTGCTTCAAGGAAAAAAAAAAAAGAAGAAACCACTGTATATTTTGTTGTGTACTTCTCTATGACTTTTCCCAATCCTATCTGTATATTGCTTGCTGCTAAAAAGATTTTTAACAAATGCAATTCTTATTTTTTTGAATTCCCTTCTTGAAACTTCACAGGTTCTGTAAATAACTGAAGGATAAACCTAAACTCCTTAGTGAATCCTACAAATTTCTCCATGATTTGACTTCTGCCTAAGCTGTGATTTATCTGTGGCTTGCTCACAGGCTGTTTCTTGCTTCAGTGCCTTTCATCATATTGACCCAGGACTTGTGACTGGCTCTCATGAGCCCATACTCCTCTTTCTCTGCCACCCACGTTGTTCTACTGTTACCTCCTAGTTGTCTGTTTTAAAAATTCAGCTCATGTCTTTTTCTTTGTAAAGTGTACCCTGTCTCCACTCACCCAGGTGGAAATGACAACTATAATGTGTGCCTTTTTGTCCTCACCATATCAGAGTCAAATTTCGATCACACCACCCTTCACATCTGGTTTTGCACTGTTATTTTGTATCCACTTCTCTTTCTCTATCTGTATCTCTGTCTATCTCTATCATCCCCACCTTTACCTCTACCTTTATTCTTACCCATTTCAATGTAAAAAGAAAATAACAGAAAAGACAGGAAGATACCAATTCAGCAGTATGTACTGAATAATTAGATGGATGCTGGGTCAGGACATCTTGTCAGTTCTAACTTCAAAATATGTCTAGAATCGGACCTCTTTTCATCGTTAACCTTCATGGCTATGGGCTTATTCCCAGCTACCATCCTTTCTTGCCTCAGTTCTTGCCAGAACTTCCAAACTGGTTCTCCCTGCTGCTGCCCCTGACCCCTACACTGTATTTTAACACAATAGCCAGAAAACACTTTAAAATGTAAATCAGATCATTTTACACATTTCCTGGCTTATTTTCTAGAGTAAAAGCTGAAATCTTTACTCTGGCCCTCAAGGCCTTTATGGTCTGCCATCATATCCTCCAGCGTGCTCTCTCTCTCTCTCTCTCTCTCTCTCTCTCTCTCTCTCTCTCTCTCTCTCTCTCTCTCTCTCTCTCTCTCTTTTCACTAAGTTTCCTCAAGCCACACTGACATCCTCGTTGTTTCTGGATCTTACTGGGAATATTTTGTACTCAGGGCTTTTAATCTAAGAATGTCTTTCTCTTGGAATGCTGCTCCCTAGGATATCTACTTGATAAACTCTGTATTTCCTTCAAATCTTTGTTCAGACATCAGCTTTCTCAATGAAGCCTCTTCTGACCCACCTTTTAAAATGCTGTGATCAGCCTGCTCACCTTCACCCTTCCTCCCAAGCCACCTCAGTACCCCCACCCGCCATGTGGTTGAGTCCATTAAAATGCACTGCTCAGATCTCCTCAGACCAGCACATAGTTGACTCATATTTTGGTTGCTACCCTTCTGGATCGACCCCCAACAATACCCTTTCCTCCTGTTGGCTCCACAGTTTCCATTATCTGCTCCCAGTTCATGAATGAGTATCATTGGAGGTTTAGTGGAAGCTCATTACTACAAGGCATGAGACTTCTTTTTTAATTAAAATGTATTGGGGGCAACATTGGTTAGTAAAGTTACATTGGTTTCAGGTATACAATTCTGTAATACATCATCTATATATCACATTGTGTGTTCACCACTCAGAGTCAGTTCTCCTTCCATCACCATATATTTGATTCCCTTTACCCTCATCTCCCTCCCCCCACCCATCTTACCCTCTGGTAACCACTAAACTATTGTCTGTGTCTAAGAGTTTTTGTATATTTATTTGTTTGTCTTGTTCCTTTATTGCTTTCAGTTTTATATACCACATATTAGAGTAGATTGGTACTGCTGCTATGTAAGGTAGTGTGGAGGTTCCTCAAAAAATTACGAATAGAATTACCTATGACCCAGCAATCCCTCTCCTGGGTATCTACCCAAAAAATCTGAAAACATTTATCTGTAAAGACATATATGCTCTGATGTTCATCACAGCTTTATTTATGGTGGCCAAGACATGGAAACAACCAAAGTGCCTTTCCATAGATGAATGGATAAAGAAGATGTGGTATATATACACAATGGAGTACTATTCTGCCATAAGAAAAGATGAAATAGTACCATTTGCAACAAGATGGATGGATCTTGAGATTATTATACTAAGCGAAATAAGTCAGACAGAAAAAGTGGTGAACCATATGATTTCACTGATATGTGGGACTTCTTTAATGGAAGACTTTGCCTCAAAGACTCCCCATCACAGTAGCCAAACCCATCTTAGAATTGTGCTGCAGTCAAAGCTCTTTCTACTCAATGCTCCCTCCTTCACCATCTCCTTTATAAGAATCAGGCTTGCATTATAATTTGAAGGCTCTTCTAGCTTTATCTGATTTGCTTTCTTTTCTCCTTCACAGAACTTTCCCCGTATGAGTTTGTTGCATATGCACACGTATTTCTGACTTGATATCTGCTTCTTGGAGGATTAAAACACGCATGTTTACTATTCTCTTTATTTTCTTCATAGCCATTGATTTGGGCCTGGGTTTTGACTTACAAAGGTGATTGATGATACAGAGTGGTCAATGTCATTGAAAGAAGGTTTTTATTACTTACAGTTCCTGAAATGAGGAGTCATGCTACACTATGCAGGGCCATGGGAAATTCTGGGTTCAGTTAGAATGCAGAAAGAGGAGTGAAGGGAAAGCATAGTTCAGAGCTTTCATTGTATTTCCTACAGTAAAGTCAAGGCAGGGCAGGCGAAACAGCTTAGGGTTGGCTATAGTTTAAATAATGTTGGTGGTCTCTATGCTTTAGGGATGGGCTCTAGCTGTCTGCTGCCTGTCCCTGGGTAGTTTAGAGCAGGGGAAATATTGGTTTGGTATGTGAGAGTTAGATAAAGGAAGTGGTTGGACTTGGGATTGGTTGGAGTGTTGGTAATATGATTTTCACATGCTGTAAAAGCTGACTTACAGGAAGATGTAAACATTTGTTGTTAGTTTGGCCCTGTGTTTAATGGATGTGGTATATAGATTAATAGACAAATACAGAATCTGAAAAACAAACAAACAAATAAAAACACACATAGAACAAGCACCTATCTTCTAGTACAAGGGTCGGCAAACTACAACTCATGTGCCAAATCTAGCTCATCACCTGTTATGAAAATAAGTTTTCTTGGAGCATAGCCATGCTCATGCTCATGCATGTAGTCTATAGCTCCTTTCTCCCCATAATGGCAGAGTTCAGTAGTTACAACAGAGAACTTATGGCCGGCAAAGCCTGAAATACTTACTATCTGGCCTTTTAGAAAAAAGTTTGTCGACGCCTGTTTTAGACTATTGCATTATTTACTTATTTAATGTTTACTGTTTGTTGTCTGATTTTCCCAATAGAAAGTAAGTTGCACAATAAGAGAAATATTTCTTTGTTTTATTCACTAATACATCTCAGGAATCCACACTGGTGATTTGCATGTAATAGGGATGCAATTGATATTTATGGAATGAATGAACGAGTTCAAACAAATTTGAATTTTTAACCCAGATCCTTTATTTAGTAGGTGACATGAACAAGTCCCAAACCTTTCTAAGTCTCAATTTTTTCATGTAATGATAGAGTTAATTTGATGATTTAATAATATAAATGAGAAATGCTTAATGCCTGTCTATATATGGTAAGCATTTAATAAATGTTATATCCCATAGATAGAGAATGTAATGTTTTTTCTAACTGTTTAGTATTAGAAAAATTCAGTTTATTAAGTCTGAATCCATATATGTACACTAAAGATTTGTTTGGAAAAAAATGTAAAGGTTCTATCTGAAGCAATTTTAATAATATTTTCTATATAACCACAGGGTATTGGGAGGACAGATAAGGTTATATTTATAACAGTGTAGAAAACTAAACAATGAAATATGCAATATGAATTTAGATGCTTTTTATTCTAACTTCAAGTAAAAACAATCGATAAATGAAATGATAGAACAATCTCGGTGTGTTGCTTTTCATATAAAAGGTGTAGGTATAAGAGTAATTGAATTTGACATATTTGTTGAAACATTTGAGCCATTTATCAACTTTATCATGATATTTGAATAATAAAAAAAAACCTCAGTTGGAAATGTTAAGCTCGTCTTTATATTTCACTGGAGTTTGAATCTACATTAGCAGGTATATCATAGATCTTCTGTAGATAAAAAAATCTTCACGAAAGCAGCATTTATAAAGGTGTATTTTCCCCACAATACCAGCATAAGCCTTGGTAAGCTACAATTGTTGATACATTGTTTGTGTAGGATTAGTACAGCTGCTTTCACTCATTCATTTCCTACTTCTTGTCACGTCGTTCTTAATAACTTGCATTCTACCCATTCCTCTGGCACTGTATTTGTCAAGGTCACTAATATTTTGGGTCATACATTGGGTGATATTTCTCAATCTGTACTTTACTTAATCTCTCAGAAGCATGTAAAATGGATACCTAACCATCCAGTCTTGCCCTCTGCTTTAGGTGGATTACTGTGGCCACTCAGTCTCCTTAAGTGCTTTCCATTGCCCACCTCACAGGGTTCTGATTTACACACTCTAATTTTTTGTTCTTAACCCTCTACTTTTTATTTATTCCCATTGCTTCAGTTACCATCAATGTTTTGATGACCTTTAATATCTATTACTCCTTCTATGGCTTGTTTCCTAGGCTCTGAGCCCTCATTTAAATATTTATGTGGAAATAGATGAGCATTTCCTCTTGACATTTATCATTTCTAAACTAAGATCGTCTTGGCTGTCAAGTTGCGCCTCCTCCTATGTTTTTATTTCAATAAATTACACCATTTACTTTTGATCTTCCAAGCAAAAAAATTAGAAGACATCTTAGACAACTCTCACTCATTTTGTAACTACTTAGAATGAATTACAAAGTACCGTTGAGTCATGTTATGTAGATATTTCTTAAAACTGTCTACTTCTCTCCTTCTCTAGTGCTATTATTCTAACCCATCCTATCATCATTTTTCCCTTGGATTATTAAAATTCTTTTTTGTTATCACACACACTGGCACACCACATGAAATATAGATGATGTATTATAGAATTTTACACTTTAAATGAACAAACAAACAAACAAATAAATAAATAGAATTTTACACTTGAAACCTATGTAATTTTACTAACCACTGCGACCCCAATAAATTTAATTTAAAAAATAAAATCTCAAAAAGAAAGGGAAAGAAAGAAAAGAAAAGGAAAACAGGTAGAACTCAATCAATGACAACCTTGTAGAGGTAATCACATTTGCAAAAACATCAAAATACTGCATGTTAGAATTATTTTGCCATTTAAAGATTGACTGCATAGAGCCTAATTTATAGATTTACTTAACTTACGAAGTTTTCATATTTATTGTTACATAGTCAAAACATTGCTATTTCTAGACAGACTATGCCTGTTCTACGAGAAATGATTTAGTGGACTACAATTATAAAGCTACCTTAACTGACTCCATTGTTACAGTATTTCAGAACCATGTTTTATTCTTCTGGTTGGTTCCAGAAAAAGGAGTAACGTCAAATTATTTAGAAATGTATTTGTCAAATTATGCTTTCTCGAGATTTGCCACCTCGCATTTTCTTTATTTCAACATAGCAGACATGTCCTCATATAGGATGACCGACTGTCTTGTTTAGCCTAAGACTCTATGGATTCCCTGGATGCTGTACTGTCAGTTCTAACACTGCAAAAGGCCGGGTAAAGCAGTATGATGAATCCATATAGGTTGGATGTCCATCACATTTCATCTCTTATCTTATGTGTTTTATTTAGCACCTTTAAAATTTCGTTCGTATCTGTAAATTAAAAATTAATCTCACCCTCATAGTGTTATTGCAAAAAATAAAAATAGCTGTAAAGACACAGTTCTTGGCCTATAATATGCGTAGCTAGGTATTAAATGATCATTGTTTGGATTCTCTGTTTTAGTTTTGGAAAATGGAAATAATTGTTTGATACACATAATATACAAGGATTTAAAAATAGAAAAATGTAAGTGATTAAAATGAAGAGACAGTTCACAGAAGGAGTATAAATCATAGCATAAGTATATAAAGTAATAACAGGACTTCAGCCATAACAAAATATATATGTTAGAGAAAACAAATGCTATTTTTAATTGTCAAAGAAAAATATATCAATAAAAATAATGTTAATGTCTAGTATCAGTAAAAGTATCAGAAATCAATATTCTTATACCTTTTGATGGAAGTATCAATGTATAACATTTATAAAGACTAATACACACTGTGTAAAAAAATTTGTATCATTTGACAGATAATTTCACTATTGGCACTCTATTGTACAGAAGTCTTTGCACATGTAGCCAAAGATATATGATCAGCAATGGCCATTGCAGCACAGATTTCATAAGGAAAAGTTGTAAACAATCCAAAAAAATATGAGTGTATTATGATGAGTATAGCTCCATACTATGAAACATTATAAAACCATTAAAAACAGTGATATAAATCATTGTCATGACATAGAGAAAACTCCATAATGTAGTGTTCTGAAATAAACAGGGGAAGAAAAATACTACACATAAATATGTATGATATATAATAAGATATATAGATAGAAAAATAGTATTTCTTCTGAAAAATTGTGTGTTTGCTTGTGTGTGTGACAGAAGGAGAGAGGGGGAGTGGGAAGGAGAAAGGGAGAGAGGGAGAAAGAGAGAGGGAGAAAGAGAGAGAGAGAGAGAGAGAGAGAGAGAGAGAGAGAGAGAGAGAGAGATATCTAGAAATATACTCATACTCCAAAGCATTTACTTTATACTGGATAGTGAGCCAAAGATTTATTATTATACTTAAATGCGTGTATATTTGAATTTTTACATTATGTATATATTACTATTGAATTTAATATCAATAAATAATATAGTTTTTCAAGAAGAGCTTTAAATGTGATTTGTCAGATTTTTGTCCTGTTAGAATATAAAGTTCATAGGTTGAGGACATATGTCTATCGTGTTTCTCTTTGAATTCACAACATCTGTCATAGTGCCTGACAGACATGAGTTGGTCCTCAAAAAATGGTGGGAAAATGAAGAAATATCTTTTTAGTGTTAGTTATTCTACATGGATCTGAGTTGTATAACTGCCTGGGTAGATTGTCAAACTATTTCTTATAAAATGTTACTTACTAGGCTGCCATGAAGTCTTGTCATGGTTTTGGAAAAAATGAGATTTTTCTATTAAAAAAAAAAAATACTGGAGTAGTATTTTAAAAGACTAGAGTAGAGCTCCAATGAACACTTAAGGTTGAAAACACTAGAGTTAGCTTGGAAGGTGAGTATAATAACGGAACTAATTGAAAAGTGGCGGGGGTACACAGCCAGAGGAAGATCATGAAAGGTGGGAAGACCTTCAACCACATGGGTACAAAGGAGGTTACGTGAGAGGGGGCAAAAGTCAACATAACTTTCATACTATTTTTTCTAGAGAAAAGCTAGTTTGTATCCATCCTATTTTATCAATTCAGTTTTTAAAATTCCATTTTAACATTTCTGAAAACAGACTGCATCTTTCAGTTCATGGTGTTTTCAATTGTTGTCAGTCAGCCAGGCAGTAGTTATCTGAAAACCTATCCTTGACCCCAGCGTCAAAGAATCTTAAAATTATCATATGAATTAACTGCTTCTGATATTATGAAAACAATTATTCCAAGGATATTCTTTGAGATGATTTCTCATTTTAAACATATAAACTAAAAGGAAACAGTGACTTTTGTTAAGGCTGTACAAAATATTAATAATAAAGTAAGTGTTGCCGTAGTAGCATCAGGTAAACTCTTCAATGGTTCTGCAATGTTAACTCAAATATCTGCCCTGAGGTGGACATGGTGTTAGTCTGTGCACTGAGAAGGAAGATGAAGACAAAATCGTTGACGTAAAGGTACTAATTGGATCATTTCCCCTTATCACAAAATAGGCTTCTGGATGGCCTACAAAAGAAATTAACTAGCACTTATCTTAGTCAATCATTGGTTTCTATGATTAAGTTAATCTGTAAGAGTGTTTCATAAGAATTACAATACATAAATCAAGACATATTTTCTGATGTGTACTTCTTATGTGTTGAAGTGGAATTACAGACAGGAATAAATACATGATCTAAATTGCAACTAGGTAACAACTAGGAAAAATATGATCAAGTTTAAATTGGTTCTGGAATTAGTAATCATGTCTGTACTCACCTCAAGTACCTTCTAGTGAGTTAAATTTGTAATTTTTCCCCATGGCCCCTATGTTTTTGTTTGAAAGATTTAGTTTCTGCATTTAAGAGAGAGTCTTACAATGACCACTAGTAATAGCCTTTTACTACAAAATCCCTACCATTTTGTGTATCTTGTCTGAAATTTTTATATGACTTTTTATTTATTATGAGCATAAATTAAATAACACTTGCAACCCTGAGCTGTAAAACCTAGTACCATACTTAGAACCTACAGACTGGTTCTAGCAAATGCCTCATTCTACCTGGAAAGGATAATATGAGGTAAAACATTTTTAAGTTGGAAATAAAATATTCCTGAAAATGTAGAATTATTTGTAAATATCTGAGACATGGTAAAGTGTCCCTTTCTATTCATACACATAGTGAGGAACTAAAACTGTTGACTAGAAAAGTATCACAGTGGTATAATGTGTCACAGCTGTCTTGTGGGTTTACAGCTACTAGGGAAAATAAAATCTAAATTGGCCTTAAAATTTATAGTTGTATTCAATATATGTATTAAATCCTCTTCTGTGTTATCAATTTATCAGAAACATCCACTAATGTTTGTTATGTTCTTTCCAGAATCACTTACCCAAACATGTCTGTCTAGTCTTTCCAAAAAAGAGAAGATTTTGATAACCCTGGAAATGTTCAAAGCCCTGGAAATTTTGAGAAATCAAATATTCTCAAACATCCAAAATTCAGAAAAATTGAACATGTCTATACACTAAAGAATGCATCTAAATATACAAATGCCTGCCTCTGAATTGAGAATATTATTACATGTTTAATGCCGTAACCAATAAGCCTGTCATGAAGAGAAATGTATCAAAAACACTGCTGAAGAAAAAAAAGGACAGGCCGAGAAGTCTTTTCCTTCCCATTTCTAACCCCTGATTGTATATTATTCATTGACACTGTCAAAATATTTAATATGAGACGATAGGCTGTCATCATTATTGTCCTTAACATTTTTATTTAACCATTACATATTATTGAATTATTTATTTAAATTTATTTAAAATAAGTTTATATAGTCAATTACTTCTGTGCCTGCCTAGCTTCCTTAAGTGATGGTGAACAATTTGCAATTCTTAATTAGACGTATTTCTCTTAATTTTCTACTTAATTCCATAGCATAAACACTAAGTAAATTGCATGCCAACATATCATTGCTCCTTTTAAACTTTTCTTTGAAATAAAATGTACATACATAAAAGTTTACATACCATAAATGAATTATCACAACCACAAAACCAACACTGATATCAAGAAAGAGACTATTACAAGTACCACAGAAATACAAGTTTCCACACCTGTGCCCTACCAAGGTAATCATTATCCTGACCTCAAATTGCTTAGATTAGTTATGCCTACTTTTTTATACACTATATAAAATGAATCATGCTGTTTACAATCTTGTGTACATCTTCTTTCACTTCTAATTATGTTTCAATATTTGTCTATATTGTCGCATAAGATTATAGTTTTTCATTCTCATTGCTACATAATGTCTATTGTTTACATATATAAAATTTATTCACACCTTTTATTGTTGTACATTTTAATTTGTTTTTAATTTATACACACACACAAACACAAAATATCTATCTAGAGAGAGGGAGACAAGGCAATATTTTTAGAAGTTTGCTTTTTTTCAATTTCTTTAAAACAACAGCATATAACTAAGCAAAGTATGAAAAAAAATGTTTCTTTAAAACATACTACATGCAAGGAACGAACACCTGGACCTTAATGTTACTCATTTCCTTTATACTAAGTTTTGCATTAAAGTAACCTATACACAGTAATAAATTGAAAACTTGCTCAGTTTCTGCCAAAGCAATCCATGTTCATTAGAATTTTTTTTTCCCACTTGGGAAATACATTAGTTATTTTATTTTATTTTATTTTATTTTATTCATTTTTTAATAAAAACTGGGGTGACAATGGTTAATAAAATTACATAAGTTTCAAGTGGACAATTCTGTAATACATCATCTATATATCACATTGTGTTTTCACCACCCAGAATCAGTTCTCCTTCCATCACCATATATTTGACTCCATTTACCCTCATCTACCATCTCCCTCCCCTTTTACCCTCTGGTAACCACTGAACTATTGCCTGTGTCTATGAGTTTTTCTTTCTTTATTTGTTTGTCTTGTTCCTTTGTTGCTTTCACATATCAGTAAAATCATATGGTTCTCAATTTCTGTTTTACTTATTTTGCTTAGCATGAGAATCCATCCATGTTGTTGCAAATGGCAGTATTTCATCTTTTCTTATGGCCAAGTAATATTCCATTGTGTATGTATGTATATACATATATATATATATATATATATATATATATATATATATATCACATCTCTCTCTCTCTCTCTCTCTCTCTCTCTCCATATATATATATATATATATATATATATATATATATATATATCACATATTCTTTATCTGAGCATCTGTAGAAGGACACTTTAGTTGTTTTCATGTCTTGGTCACCATAAATATTGCTGCAGTGAACATAGGGGTACATATATCTTTAAAAATAAATATTTTCAGATTTTGGGGAGTAAATATCCAGAAAAAGGATTGCTGCGTCATATAGTAACTCTACTTTTAATTTTTTTGAGGAAACTGTACTGTTTTACACAGTGGCTGTACCAACTTTATATTCCCACCAGGAGCGTATGAGAGTTTCTTTTCCTCCACAGCCTCTCCAACACGTGTTACTACTTGTCTTGTTAATAACAGTCATTCTAACGTGTGAGATGGTATCTCATTGTGGTTTTGATTTGCATTTCCCTAATAACTAGTGAAGCTGAGCACTTTTTCATACATCTTTTGGCCATTTGTTTTTCTTCTTGGGAGAAGTGTCTTTCCAGGTTCTCTGCCCATTTTGTTATTAGATTTTTTGTTGTTGTTACTGATGAATTTAACCATATTTTAACAAAATGCAGAAGCCTATCCTTGAGAAATCAAATGTATATTAATACTCATGATTCAATTTAAAATACTAAATCCCTTTGGTAAAGTTTAAGTAACTAATATTTTGACTAAAGACCATGTAAATAAATATTTTTAAAATTTATAATAAATATAAAACCAGAAATGTTAGGATATTGTAGATGAAAAAGAGATGCTACAATAAATTTAACCAAAAATAACCTCACAGGTGATCTGATCATAGATTCCTAACTGGGCAGGTCATGGTGGGTAGTCATGCTCCAGGCATATAACTTCTTTAATTAAAGGTTAATCTTTGTCTTAAACAACCCCTGTCCATTGTTTTTGTACATCTAGCTTATCACATGTTTGGAATGCCTCCTTTTCAGACCCCTTTGAAGCATAACCACCCTAAAGAGAGCACATAATCTTGTTAACTATCCTCTAATCCAATCTTGCCTTTCTTTCTTCCACCTTCATGTAATCTTCCTTATGTTCCCTCCTTAATTCCAAATGTAAAAGAAACTGTAAAACTGTCATTTTCTAGAGCATTTTATATCTTGCTTCCTGGCAATTCTTGTCAGTTTGGCTAAAATAAACTCATAAAAGTTCTCTACAGGTTTGGACATTTCTTACAAGTATAATATAGATCAAATATTTCTGAGAGGAAATGTATTTATTTCCTAGAAATGCTGTGACAAATTACTATAACTTTGGTGTCCTAAAACAACAGAAATATATTTTTGCATAGTTTGGAGGCCAGCATTCTGAAATCAATGTGTTAGTAAGGCAACACATGCTCTGGAAGCTATAAGGGAGAATCCTTCCCTGCTTTTGACTGACTCGGGGGCTATCTGCATTTCTTTTCCTTGGTTTGTGGCCATTTTAGGTCAATCTCTGCTAATCTTCACATTGTCTTCTCTTCTTTGTGTCTTATTCTCTTTGATCTATTACAAGGACACAGATAAGATTAAAGTTATTGGGTTTAGGACTGCCCTAGATAATCTCTTCTTCTCAAGATTTTAATCATATTTTTTGCCATATAAGATAAGTCACTCTGTTGCCATAAAACATACTATGTACTTCTTCCAGGGATTAGGTAATTAATATACTTAAAGAGAGGTCTTTATTTCACAGGAAAGCAAGTAAAATTAACTCCTATTTGACTCATTTTTCTTCTGACTATTTTATTCAAATCAACTATTATCTTTGATATACAACATGTTAGCAGAAATAGTAACAGCTATATTTACAT
Organism: Rhinolophus hipposideros; assembly: GCF_964194185.1. Classification (NCBI taxonomy): domain Eukaryota; kingdom Metazoa; phylum Chordata; class Mammalia; order Chiroptera; family Rhinolophidae; genus Rhinolophus; species Rhinolophus hipposideros. The sequence goes on from NC_138047.1 coordinate 42,609,992, forward strand.
TCTCCTAATTAAATAAGTTCATAATTGAATAATTAAAACATTACAAATCACTAATTTTCATCATTAAGTTGCTTAAAGCTAAGTAGCAACTGCTGCTATATTTAACCTCTTATCTTTAACTTACCCAAAATAGAGTTCATTTGAATTTGTTCCTTTTTCTTTTTACTTGTCTTATATTTTATCGAAATCTTACTTTGGTTTTATACTTCACATGTAGTTTTTTTCTGCTCTTTTTTCTTAAGATTTTTTTTCAAAAAATATAGCTAACATACAATATTGTATTAGTTTCAGATGTATACCATAGTTTTTCAACATTTACATACCTAAAAAAGTGATCACCATAATAAGTTCAGCAGCCATTTGACACTGTACTATGCTATCACAATATTATTGACTGTATTTCCCATGCTGTACATTACCACCCCATTATTTATTTGTTTTATACATGGAAAATTTGAACCTCTTATTCCCCCTCATCTTTTCCCCCCTTTTGTAAATTTTCAATTACAGTTAACATTTAATTATTTTATATTAATTTCAGGTATATAGCATAGTGGTTTGACATTTATGGAAATTAAGAAATGATCCCCCTGATAGACTAGTACTCATCTAGCACTATACCTAGCTATTACCATATTATTGATTATATTCCCTGTGACTTGGAGCTCATGGGCCCTGGAGAAGCACACTATTCCCCAATTAAGATAAATAAATAAATAAAAAGTATATAAATAAATAAAATAAATAAATAAGATAAATAGCCTTGAAGATATGAACAGGTATTTGTTCAAACAAGATATACAAATATCAAATAAGCCATGAAAAGATGCTCAAAATAATTAGCCATTAGTAAAACATAAATCAAACCTACAATGAGATCTCGTTTCACACACACTACTATGGCTATAATAAAAGAGACAGAAAATAATAAACATTGATGAGGATTTTGAAAAATTGGAACTATAATGTGTGGTGTGTGTGTGTCTGTGTCTGTGTCTGTGTGTGTGTGTGTGTGTGTGTTTGTGTGAATCTGGCACAGTGGCTTAGAAAACAGACTAGCAGTTCATCAGGCTGGTAAATATACTTACTATGACCCATTCCTAAGTAAATACTTGATAGGAATAAAACATGTCTACATAAGTATTTGTACACAAATGTTCATGGTAGCATTTGCATATTAGTATTATTCGTAATAGACAAAAAGTGGAAACAATCCAAATGACCACCAACTGATGAATGAGTGTCCAAAATATAGTCTATTCCTACAATGGAATATTATTCAGCAATAAAAAGAAATGGAGTATTGACACCTTCTATGGAACAAATAAACCTCAAAAACAGTATACTAAGTGAAAGATAACAATAACAAAAAACACCTAGTGTATGACTCTGTTTATATGAAATGTCCAGAATAGGCAAATCTATAGAGACAGTAAGAGATTAGTGGTTGCCAAGGCCTGAGGATGGGAGGTAGAGAGATAGAAAGACTACTGTCTATAGGGTATTTTGGGGAAGGTGATGAAAATGTTTAAACCACGTGGTGGTGATGGAAACAATTCTGTGAATATACTAAAAGCCATTGAATTGTAGACATCACATAGAATAATTTAATGGCATGTGAACTATATTTGACAGCTGTTTAAACAAGCCACTCCAAAAATTTAAAAACTAAAAAAAAATTTCTTTGGAGAAAATTTTGAATATAAAATCATTTCTAAAGGATGATATACAATGCAAACTGAAAATGGACTTTTCTTTGTTTCTTCTTCTGTGTCTTGATTTTTTTTTTCTTTTTTTCTTTCTGTAGCATCAACCAGAATGAGGAATAAGGGGCAGAACAGAAATTGATCTTGTCGGAGAAGATCTGGTAAGTGAGACAATTTGAAATTCTCCTGAGGGATATAGTGTCCAAAGTTGGGTTATAAAACATTGTCAAGGTGTGCAAGTGGATAGTTGGTGTGAGAAAGAATATAAACAATTCTTTTGGCAATTTGTTTATACCTGAAAACAATAAGCCTTTGTCTCAGTCTGTATGAGAGATAGTCACTTTTCACAGAAAAGCCACCTCATATGCTGTGGGAGGCCTGGAGTGCAGCACAGTAACAACTGTGTTTTTCATTCACGTGTAGTTTACCGCAGTGTGTTCCAGATTATGTGGATTTGCATATCATATCACTTATCTTTAATGAACCTGACCCTCACAGAATGCAAAACCACCTAAAATAACTCTTGCAAAGAACTGTTTCTTGTAAGCACAAGTGAATAAAAATAAAATGATGGTGATGACAATAAACTTTACTAAATGTTCTCCACTGGAAATATCATGAGGTTAAAACAAAAATAATCTAATCAGTTTGACGAAAAATTTACTGAGAAAATTTGAAGTCAGAAAAACAATATATTGATTTAGCTGCTTTGGTTATGAAATAAAATTTATGAATTCAATTTACAAATATATGGAATGTATTTAATTCATAATTTACAAGTAATAGAATGTAATACATAATTTAAAATGAGAAGTATTTTGGATATTATCAATATAGTTAAAAATGAAAAAAATAATTATTACCATGCTTTATAATGCTTTATAACGAGATGAGAAGTTACCAGACAGGTTATTATCCTATGTAGAGATGCTGGTTAACTGCATATAGTACTTTAGATGAGTTTACCAATTCCACATTTGCTGACATTGGACATGGTGAACTGGTAGAAATATGCAAATGGTTATTTTGATGACTTGATAGTATTATGTGTGGATTAGCATAAGAGTGAGAAACTCTTAGAGGCCTCAGTCTTAGGCAGAGGCCCCAACTTTTGTGGATTTTGCCTCTGAGAACCTTCCCAGGTTTTCTCATTTAAGATCTGAAAAAGATCTTCTCATGTATTGCTCTGGCAGGGGAATGGAAGAATAATTATTGTGAAAAGCTGCCACCTTCTCTATGAAAATGGCTTACTTTTCAAGGTGAAAAGACTTTACTAAGGCCTCAGGTCAGTTGGAGGAAGGAATCTCCTTCCGTGCAAGCCCTCTTTGGCCTTCCTGTCTCACCTAAGGATGCAGGGGGAAACAAAGAAAGAAAGAATACTGGAGTAATACATGAGCATGTCAGAGCGCAGAGAAACACTAAGAGATTGAAATTTCATTATTAAATTTTTGAAAGCTTCCTCTTCCCTTCATTTTACCACACACCAATAGGGCTCCGGTGTAATAGCAATTGATTACAGTAGACAGGACTGCAAGAGGGAGACTTATCTGAGAAGTTCTTAGGGAAGGCCAATCTCAACAGGAATTCAGAAAAGGACACTAGAGGAATTTGAAACCTCTGGCACTGTCCACATTATAGTAAACATTAAGCACAGTTCAACTCCTAGTCGGATTAACATATATCCTCCTACTAGAGATTTATCTACCTCAGTTCCTATTACTTATTCAATTGTATATCGTTTCCAATTACACATTTAAGGAGTAGGGCAATTACCCTGAAAGACTCTGCAGATTGTGATGCTATAAACATTATCCTGTGTGTATGCAAAGAATTACAACCTTGGAACCATGGAATAGGCCATGCATATTATCTGAGCCATATTAAACTAAATACCTGACTCCACTACAATTTTATGATCCCCTGCATTCAGATAATAAATGGTCACTGGCTTCCTTATATATATTATACTTCAGCAAACTATGTTAGCATTCTAACATTCTTGGTTTAAATTCAGTGATGAAAGCATGTCCTCTTAATTGTTAGAATATCTTCATTATTTGTTGCTTTTTGTTTGGTAATAGAAATTATAATATTTGATAAATATTTCATAAAATGAGTATTGTTGGCTTTCTAATGTAGTCATTCTTACCTCATAGTTACAAAGTTTACCGTTTCAAAGATGTATTAAGCAGTATTCATTTTCTTAACCAATGCATTCTTCTTCAAAGTATGTAAAACTCAGCACATCTCAGAAAATGACATACCTAAGCCTGTTATGACTAAACCACTTGTAAGACCGAGGCCTAAATTAGATGTCAAACAATATAGTCTACAGTCGTGTGCATTCCTCAGCCCTTAGCCTCAGCAAGAGAAACCAATGGAAGACTTTTCTTCCAGAAAGCTATAGAGCATCACCCTAAACAGAGGCTTTTACATGTGCTTATGTCCAGTCCAAATGTCACCATCAAATATTTTTACATTCTGCATTCTTTACATGGGAGTATCATTTAAATCTAGAAATTCTATTGCCACAACTGCAGTGTGGCTCATTTCCACCAATGGTCAGTAAAGAACTGGAAGCTTGGGGATTATGCTGCTAAAACTCAAATATATTTTATACTTGGAAGGGCTTTAAGTGTTGCAGTGTTTGTCAATGTTTTTCAGTATTTCCAATATTTTGTTTTTAAAACCCGAAGTCCCTGGATGTTACATTGGAAATCCTAACCCAAAAATGGAATCACCATCTCAAAGGGAAAGGTCTTATATTTTTAAGCCACAAAGAGGTTACTCATGTCACCTGTTAATAAACTGGTGTTCAGAATCTCCACTGTTTCCACCCGAACAGTGCGTCATTTTGAGTAGGCCCTTTCCCCAAACGTGAGACTGGAAATCTGTGATATACTGACTTTCCTCTCAGGAGATAGTCAATTCCCCCACTCTCCTCTCTTATCTCTTTGTAAGTTATGTATCAGTGAAATATTTTGTCATGTACAAGTTTCTGATTGTTACTTATGCAGTTATGACAACTTTGGGCTGAATAAATGTGTATAGCTCTCAAAACATTTATTTTAATAGATAATTGGGATGAATACAAATGTTAACTAAATTTCAGAAAATCCCTATGGGAAAAGCAGTTATATGCAATCTTTTCATTTCTAGAATGGTACAAAAATATCACTTTGCAAAATAAAAGGTATTATTTAGAAGAAATAAGAAGCAAACTGAAGTAGATGTTTTGCCTATGGCCTAGCGGGGAAAAATATTGTGTTTGAAATTAAATAGAGTTTTAATCCTGTTTTTTTTTTTTCACTTTTACCCACCAGAGATAATTTATTAGAGATAATAATCAATTACACTAATATAGCATATTTCACTTTTCCTTTTTTTTGGCAATTAAAATAGTGTTGTATCTTCTATTTAAGAATTTTATTAAAATATAACTAACATGCAATATCATGTTAGGTTCAGGTGTACACTATAGTATTTCAATATTTATATAACTAAGGAAGCGATCACCATGATAAGCCCAGCAACCATCTGACTATACCAAAATATATTACAATATATTACACTACATTACATTATATACACTATACACAGTTTGTCTGGTGTAAGTATTGCTACCCCTGCATTTTACTTTTTTCTTTACACTATATACTATATATTACAATATATTATACTATATTACAATATTATTGACTATATTCCCCATGCTGTACATTACATCCTTAATTTATTTATTTTATACCTGGAAATTTAGACATCCTATTCCCCTTCAACTTTCCCCCCCTTTTCAAATTTTTCAATGACAGTTGACATTCAATATTATTTTATGTTAATTTCAGGTGTATAGCATAATGGTTAGACATTTATATAATTTATGAAATTATCCCCCTAACAAGTCTGGTACTCATAAAACACTGTATGAGTAAATAGTTTTTACTATATTATTGACTATATACTCTGTGCTTTACTTTACATCCCCATAACTATTTTGTAACTACCAGTTTGTACTTCTTAATCCCTTCGCCTTTTTCACCCTGCCCCCAAACATCTTTCCATCTATCATCCCAACATACCTAGTACCCATTTGACACCATACATAGGTATTATATTATTGACTATATTCATTATGCTATATCCCACATCCCTGTATCTACTTAGTGACAACCAATTTGTGTTTCTTAATTGCTTCCCTGTTTTCACTTACCCTCAAACCCCCTCCCATCTGGCCACCATCAATATGTTCTCTGTATCTATGTTTGTTTCTGTTTTTGTTTGTTTATTTTGTTCTTTAAGTTTCACATATAAGTAAAATTGCGTTGCATCTGTCTTTCTCTGTCTGACACTCCATTCAGCGCAATACCCGTCAGGTCCATCCATGCCACCTCAGATGGCAAGAACCCATTCCCTTTCGTGGCTGAGCAACATTCTATTGTATATATGTACCATTATCTATATGTACCATCTTTATCTATTCTTCCAACAACAAACACCCAGCCTCTATTCACAGCTTGGCCATTGTACATAATACTGCAAGGAACAAATGGATGCGCACCTCCCCTTAAAGTAGCATTTGGGTTTCTTCAGATAAATGCCCAGAAGTGGGATTACTGGGTCCTTCTTTGTCTCTTGTTATAGTCTTTGTTTTAAAGTTTGTCTGGTGTAAGTATTGCTACCCCAGCATTTTATTTTATTTTTTTATTCCCTCCGTTTTAGTGAAATATATTTTTTCATCCCTTTAATTTCTGTCTCTGTGTTTCTTTCAATCTGAAGTGATTCTCTTGTAGGCAGCCTATGTAAGCATTTTGTTTTCTTATCCATTCAGCCTCCCATGTCTTTTGAGTGGAGCACTTAATCCATTTTCATTGAAAGTAATTGTTGATAGATATGCAGCTACTGCCATTTTATTATTTATGATTTTGATCTTTTTTTTTTTTTTTCCATCTTATAAAAGTCCCTCTAAGATTCCTTGTAATACTGGTTTGGTGGTGATGAACTCTTTTAGCTTTTTCTTGTCTGGGAAGCTCATTATATCTGTTCTTTGATTCTAAAGGATAGCTTTGCTAGGAAAAGTAGTTTTGGCTGTAGGTCTTTGCTTTCCATTACATTGAATATTTTGTGCCAATCCCTTCTAGACTGCAAAGTTTTTATTGAGAAATCAGCTGACGATTTTAGGGGAGCTCTGTTATAGGTTACTTGTTAACTTTCTCTTGCTACTTTTAGGATTCTCTCTGACTTTAACCTTTGCCATTCTAATTATAATATATCTTGGTGTAGACCTATTTGGATTCATCCTGTTTTGGACTCGCTGCATTTTCTGGACTTGTATGTGTATTTCCTTCACCATGTTAGGAAAGTTTTCAGTCATTATTTCTTCAAATACATTCTCAATCCCTTGCTTTCTCTCTTCTCCTTCAGGTACCCCTATGATGCAAATGTTGTTACACTTGATGTTGTCCCAGAGGTCTCTTAAAATATCCTCATTTAAAAAAGAAAAATCTTTTTTTTTTCTTTTTGCTGTTTCCAGTATGTGTTCTCTGCTTCCAAATTGCTGATTCGATCCTCTGATTCATCTAGACTGTTGGTGATTCATCTAGTTCTTTCTTCATTTCAGTTATTATATTCATCAATTCTCACTGGTTCCTTTTTATAGTTTTTATGTCCTTTTTTATGCTTACAGTCTCTCTGTTGAAGTTTTCACTAAGTTCCTTGATCATTCTTATAACCATGGTTTTGAACTCTGTTTCTGGTAGGTTGCTTGCCTCCATTTTGTTTAGTTCTATTTCTGGAATTTTCTCCTATTCTTTTATTTGAGATATATTTCTTTGTTTCCTCACTTTGGCTGCCTCTCTGTTTGCGTCTATGTATTAGATAGATCTTCTATGTTCCCAGTCTTGGCCAGGTATCCTTCTGTAGTAGATACCATGTGGGGCCCAGTGGCACAGTCTCCCTGGACCTGCTCCGAGTGCTCCAGGTGTGTCCTTTGGTATGGGTTGTCTGTAACTTCCTGTTACAGTTGAAACTTGATTGCTGTTAGCATGTCAGTGGATGGAATTGTCCTCCACGCTGATTGGCTGTGGGGTTTTGCAAAATCCACAGCATACAAGCTGCTGTGTGGGGGCTTTACCTCACTGAGTGGAATTTGCCCCAGCAGTCTGGTGCTTGTTGATACCGACTTTTGGGTGTGCCACTTGTGGGGCTAACTGGATTGTGCTCTGCTGTGGTCTGAAGCCAATCTCCATTTATGTTGTTCTGGGGTCTCTTGGGAGGTGCTTCAGTGCAGGCCCAGGTCACCCACTGTGTGACTGGGCAGAGACTACCTGGTAGGAGATACCAAGTCATCCGTGGTTGTTCCCTGCCTGTGCTAACCCTGGGGGCATGTGGGAGAGGCCACAGTGCGAACTGCAGATGGCTGCCACCAGTACCAGGTCTGGGGTAGCTCTGCAAAATGCCAGAACCCCCCGAGTTCTGCTGCCACTTGCTGGCTCCCCAAAGGTTCAGCCTCTGATAAAGCCTCATGTGGTGCACAGGTTCTGGTTAGCCAGAACCCCCCGAGTTCTGCTGCCACCTGCTGGCTCCCCAAAGGTTCAGCCTCAGATAAAGCCTCATGTGGTGCACAAGTTGAGTGAGGCAGTGTCTCTGGGAGTCACTAGAGTGGAAGAGTTGTGGTCATCAGGTTAATTTAGACTCTGGTTTGGTTCCAGTGCTAAGCCTGGAGTACTCAACAAAAGTCTCAGAGCCCACTGAGACCAGCTGCCATCTGCCTGGGTCCTGTGGACTCCCATACTTTTTCAAGAAAGAATGTAATGTGGGCGGGGATGGCTGCTCTTGGAGAAAGTTCCTCTGGGGTTGGGGGAGTTGGGTTTGGCGGGGTCTCAGGGAATCAGCAGGGTGGAGTAGCAGAGCTCACCAGACAATCAGATTGAGATCTGGCCTTCACAGCCACACACCTCGGTATTTCCACCACATGCCTTCGACACCCCCTGAGTTATTGTCTTTGTACCAGAGCCCAAGGTGAGTGCCTGTGAGTAAGAGAGTCTGTGTATGTGCCTTTTAAGAGGATGTCTGGGTTTACTACTGCCTCCCATCCCACCCTGCTGTTTTTCATAGGCAGATGTTGTGGGGGCTCCTCTTCCCAATGCCAGTATTCTGGGCTGGAGATGCTGGTGTGGGGCTAGGATCTCTTGCTCCTCTGGGGGGAACCTCAGTTCTCAACTGCCACACAGAGATTTTTGGGCCAGCCCATTTGGCTTCTTCTTTTCATCCTTAGTTATAAAATTTCTGTTTAGCCAGTTTTCACATGGTTCTCCAGGTTGATTGTTCTATAATTTAGTTGTAATTTTAATGTGTTCATGGAAGAAAGCAGGCACAGTATTTATCTACTTTACCATCTTCGATCTCCTCTATGTTTCACTTTTCAAAGTGCCTGGCCATGAATTATTTAATTTGTCAAAGGTCAGTTATACATCTCAACCATATTGAACTTTGTTACCTGAATGCTCTTCAGAGGCTTCAGTGTTCAAGTCGTTACCCCTGTTATTCCCAATGTTTGGAATGCTTTTTGCTTCGCCATATCTTTCTAAGTCTGGCTACCTCTTTCTCCAAGTTCTAACCTAGACATTGTCTCTTCAGGGGAGTCTTTTTTAAGTCATGCATCTGGTTAAGAATCTTTTGTAGTTGGTCCTATAAAATAATGAATCAGACTTTGTTTCCACCCTGTTTTTATACATTATAATTTTCCAGTCCTTACTCAGTCCTCAGGAGTGTATTCTAAGTACTTTATAGACTGAGACTGAGACCTGTTCACCATCTATCCCAGTGTTATGTAAGTAATTTAAAAAGTACTCTATAAAATGTTGAATGCATGAATGAATAAATATAAATAAGTGAATTATATTAACATCCCCTTTGAAGCTCAGTATAAATCAAGTCTGAGTGAGGTAAAAGATAATGCTGCAAGGTAATATAGCAAACATACAGCTCAGACAGAAATTCCCTGAGGGAGTTTCCAAATGGAAGAGTTGCTGCCTTATTTAAATTATATTCTGAGTGTACTATGAGAGAGAAAGAACACATATTATCATCTCAATTTTGTGAACGAGGAAACTGTGACAAGGGACATAAAGTGAGGAATTGAAGTGGTTTTGTATGGATTTCCCAAAAGCCAAACCTGAGATAAAGATTTGGGTGCAGGTGGTAGGAAATCCTGGGATTATCTGTATAATTTTATGTGTTTTTCCCAGTCAGAGATCTGATTGTAGTAAGACTGTAATTACATTGTTTAATTACATTTTAGTAATAAAAATAACAATTATGGTATATGACATTGATCAAAGAGTTTTAATGTGCCAGGCACTGTGTGGGAATATTTTAATGGATTATCTCGCTTACTTTTCACAATAATCATATGGAGTAGTTAATATTATTATCCTTATTTTATAGACGAGGAAACTGAAGCTTAGAGAGTGATTTTTTGGTGCAGAGTACCTGGTTCAAAATCTGATGATTTGGGACACAAATCTTATTTTCACATTCGCGAAGTGTATAGTATAATAAACCTAAGTTTTCATGTCTATAAAAAAGGAGTATAATAGTAAGTACTTCACAGGTTTGATGATTAAAAGTGGTGATATATGCAACCTGTGGCTATTATGTTTTAGTAATAAGGGTTCTTTCCTCTGGTTTACTTTTTCTCCAAATTACAAAGTCCATAAAGACAGAGACTATATCTGCTTTGTCTATTCTTTTCATTATACAGCAAAACTTTTGATACTTATCAGATGGGTGAATGACTGAAGATTTTAGCCAAAATCATTTAGTATGTGTTAGAATCAAAAGAGGCCAAAGGAATTCATGCTCAAAAGCCATTTAGCTCTATGGTTCTAAAAATAGCATTATGACAATTGAACCTATAATTTATAATTATATATGAATTATAATAATTGATGCAAGATTTATCACTGGTTTGTAGAAATTTTTATTTACATTTCCAACCTGGGGTGCTAGTACATATGTTCCTTAAGAACAATTCTAAATCCCAAGATATCCCTGATATATCCATTTTCTTTCTTTTCCTTTTTCTTTTCTTACTTCTATCCTCCCCCCAATTTTTTAAATTGATTTTTACTGTCATTGTTCATTGATGTCTCCACCTCTGGCCCTTTATAGAAGAGACACAAGTTTATAAAATTTTCTTCAATAAGAGTCATTAATGTAGCATGACTTCTATTTCTCAGGTTTGATTAGAGGAAGTGGAAAAGGTGAGACAAGTGATTAATGTGTTTCATGGGGAAATACTATGGCAATGAAAAACCTCCTCTATAGCCATCTCCACTTACACCAGGATGGAAGAAACAAAGATGGATATAGATGCTAATGTTAGGGCTTTGTACAGAAAAACAAAACAAAACAATGCAGCCACATTTCAGAATAAAATCAGTTCTACACTCTAATTGTCAATTTATGACAGCAGCAAGCCTCCATAGAAGGTCTGGAATGAAGAGGAGTATGGGAGCTTGGCAGAGGATGATGAGGATAAAATTGAGGCAGAAGCCGGAACTGGGACAATGTTTTAGGCAGATAAATTTCTCATTTCTGTCAGGTCAGATCAAAACCGATGGAGGTGAAAAGACAAGGTGGCATTCAGTCAATCCTAGCTAATCATGTGACTAAAGGCAGAAGGAAGGAAAACCTTGCTTGATAAGAGCAGATTAGGAGAATCTTTCCAATAAAGTTGTTGTTATCTGATGGTGGTAATATTTTGGCAGTTTTTTATGAGACAGGAACCATCTGTGTAGATGTTGATGGCTAGAAATGTTTTTCAAACTATTGCAAGTTTTAAAGGGCTATAATTATGAAAGTCCATCTTAGCATTGCCAATAAATCCTTTATGATCTACAAAGTTGCTTCATGATCAAATCAGGTTTGATTTGTGATCTTAAAAGTAACAAAGTACATTTCCAATAATGAGTAATTGACATAATCTTGCCCTAATAATCAGCAATTGGCTACAGTTTTAGCAAACTATGGTATACTTCATAGCTTTTTGAAACTCTTTTCCTGTCCTTCTCTGTGTATAATTAGCTAAATGGTAATGAAGCTAAACATGTACAGAGAAGAGATTTTCCCTTGTGTTTAGAGAATTCCCAGCAGGCTTGACAATATTAACTTTGTAAATCAAGTCCTTAAGCAAGAACTGTGAGGGAGAATTAAGACATGTGTGTTGTGTATTTTTACCAACAATCTGACAAATAATTTTAATTGTAATTACTATAATCTAGCAATAGCTGGTTTAAAAAGCGTTTTCATGATAAAACTGTCCCATTTTTTGGTATCATACCAAAGTAAAGTTCCAAAACCAACTACCAATAAATTGCTAACGTATTAAAAGGAATTTTAAAATATATATGCTGCAATGAAATATTGGTGTAAATGGTCGTTTGATTAGCTGACACTCTCAATGACCTCCATAAAGCCCTCAGAACTCTTCTTTCAATGAACTTATTCACAAGCAAACATAACTTGAAGTGTTAAATCTGACCATTAGATAAAAGGAAATAGCAATTATTGGAATCTTGTTGTTTGGATATGTGATTCAGAGAATGAAAAAAGCTGTTCATTGCTCACAGGATATGTGATGCAGAGCATGCAAAAAGCTCTTCATTACTCAGAAATATCTTCCTTGGCCTAGCTTTTTATCCCTTTTAACGCAAATTGCACTGGAGGCCCGCATTCATCCAGTACAGTCAATTCCTAATGTCAGCCCGCCATGATAGAAGACCAACCATGATGCAATTTCATGGGTCCCTATGGTACTTCAGTGATGCATGTACAAATAACCTTTTTTGTTTCTGTGGCACCATTTCCCCTAGGAGCTCAGAGGACTTAATAGGGCTCCTAAATCCTCCCAACAGTAACTTTGAGGTGGGAGTAGAGATCTTTGATAACATAATTCACCTGTAAATATACGGCAGGTTAAGTCCCATCTCATAAAGTAACCAGATGTAATAAAAGCCTCTTAAACTAATATTGACCACTAATACAGGTATTAATAGATATGCTCAATTTTTTTCAATAACTCTATTGAAAACCTGTGTGAAAACTGTGTTTGACATATATCTATGCTCTGACACTATAACAAAAGCTGCCACTTACTAAGTGTCTATCATGAGTGATTCATCGGGCTGACTGCTTTTTATGCATTCTTTGTAATTCTTCACAATAAACATCTAAAGTAAATTTATGTATGAGAAACAACAAGTTTTATCATAGTAGGCTTCCAAATTCAAACTTAGTTAGATCTGATTCTAAAATTGTTCTTTTATCATTAGGTCAAACAGTTCTCTATTAATGGAAAAAAAATCACCTCCCCCCATTAAGATTATAATGTCAGCTGACAAAACTGATTTTCTCAAAGTCTTTTAGCAAATAATAATAAGCAACTAATAGAATATTAGAGCTAGAAAATATATCGGGTCATTTAATTCTTTCAGAAATAAGATTTTTAAAAAAGACTTCAAAAAATAAATTAAAGGTATCACCTCCTGCATAAATGCCATCTTAGTTATAGATAGATCAATTGATAAATCAATCTTGTTTATACCATATTGCTACTTAAATTACTTGACAATTGAAATAAAACTCAGGTTTAAATACAAACTTCCAGTTATAAAATAAATAAGCCATGAGATATAGTGTACTGCACAGGGAATATAGTCAATAATATCATAACTTTGTACAGTGACAGATGGATACTAGACTTATGGTAAGGTATATAAATGCTGAGTCATTATGTTGTGTATCTGAAATGAATATGCTGTATGTATGCCAACTATATTCTAATTTAAAAAATAAAGTAAAAAGAAACAGGTGAATAATACCCTCAGGTTTACCTGTGTTTTATATATACATACATATATATACCTATGTATATATATATATATATATATATATATATATATATATATATACACATATATATAATTATCAATCTATCTATCATCTATCTATCTATCTATCTAGATTTATTAAACATTGTTGTTATTTGTACAGGAACTTTGACCATAGGTTTAATCATTTTAAACTATAAAATCAATGTAGAAGCTTGGGACCCTTTCATTAACTTGGTATCAAGGAATAGCATTGATAATTATAATTACACTTTAGTATCCCCAATGAGGTACATAAAGTCAAGAGAGGCTGTCTTACTTTAAATCACTTACTAATTATGATTAAAAATCATGAAAATCCTTGACTGTTCCCTGTAAAGTTAGTTCATTTTCTATTATCTTAATGCAGCCAGAGTAAACTCTGTAACTAACATCAAGTACATTTAAATATCCCAGCAAAACATGTAGTTTTGAATCAATTCTGAATACTTGGGTTTTGTGCATAATTCTTTACAATTATCATGTACATGCTATATGTATGCAATATGATGTACACAATAAATACCATACAATAATTGTTTAAACCCACCTGGTTATACTTAGTGGCTTAGGAAACTTCCAGAATCCAAATACTATTCAAAGATAATTTATTATGATATTTGATGCTAGACTCATCTGAAATAGATGAGAACTTTCAGTAGGCTTTTTAACTCTGTTCTGACTAACATTATAAAATTCTAGTAACTATACAATATGTTAATACAAATTTTAGTAAAATATAACATTTTGCTTCTTAAATTACTTTACAATTGAAATAAAACTCATATATATTATATATATATATATGTATATATATATATCCTATTTATATATTCAATACATATATTTCCTATCTATTTTAAGATGTTTCTAAATGTGAGATTTTTAAAAAATTGTGAGCTTAACATTAATTTTCTAGGACTACAATTGCTTCCAAGTGTTGGTTGTGTCTTTGTTATAATTGGAATGGATAATATAAAATCTATATTAAGGTATGAAAACCATAAAGGAAGCTTATTGTTCTATGAATTGACTTAATCACTATTTTATATGCCTAATCAACTTGATGACAAAAAAAAACATAATATTTGTCAATTTTATATGTCTCCAAATTCGTTATTTCCTTCCATTTTTTTTTCTACGGTGGTGGTTTCTAAGCTTCAGAAGTTAGGGCATTAAGGTGAAGAGTCATTCACCATTGGTTGATGTCTGTCTATGATGGCATTTGTTAAAAATTACATTGGATAAGGTAATTATGCTTCATGATTATACTCAAAGTTTCCCATTGACATCCATTGGGATATCCATTTTCCCAATTGCGCAGTCCACACTGCTTTACATTGCAGTAAATTCTTATCACATTCATTGGATATTTCTGTTTTACCTTTTCTTCTTAATAAACCTGTAAATATTTCTCACAGAAACAGAAGAATTTAGGTATCTTCTAGGATGAAAGTTTCCACAAAATGCTTGATGAGATTCCTCAGATATAACTTACAGCCATACCTAGTCTGCCAGTAGACCATGTTTTGTGGTGATGGGTATGAAGTTTAATTTTATATGTCAATTTGACTGGCCTAAGAGATGTCTAGATAGCTGCTAAAACATTATTTCTGGGTGTTTCTGTGAGGGATTTTCTGGAAGAGATTAGCATTTGGTTTGGTAAACTGAAGAAGGAGATCCATCCTCACCAATGTAGGCAATGAAAGGACCAAAGACTTTGGAAGAATTGCTGAGATAGGGATGGGACAAAGAAACTAAAAAATTAGTTGGAGCATCTTTTAGTGCATTTCATAAGAATTATTCTTTAAATTTATCTAAGGTTTAAAAACATTTTTAAAGTAGTTAATCGAATTATCCCTGAAAAATCTTATGCCACAGAATTACTTTAGCTCATTATTTAAATAAGTCTCCCTACATTCTTTCTATCCAAACTCACACATTGATTGTGAATGTAAGTCAATCACTTACGATATTAAAGTATATTAATGAAGACAGAGAAAAAAATTAACATATTTTAAAACATATACGTGGCTCTTTTTTGAGAGCACTATAAATTAGTTGCACCATATTCTTACTATATTTAGAATTGTTTTACTGTTGTCTTCTGACAGAACTACATTTGTTTATTTTCTCAAGTTTTCAATAAACAATGCATATGCATTCCATTAATGTACAAATAAAATTAATACAATTGGACAGGCTCCCCTTTTTTCATCCCACAAAAGTTTATTATGACTATATGTATAGATAGATAGATAGATAGATAGATAGATAGATAGATAGATAGATAGTCATAATATACACACACATATAGTCATACTAAACTTATACATATACATATATATGTACATATACCATGTTTCCCTGAAAATAAGACCTAGCCAGACCATCAGCTCTAATGTATCTTTTGGAGCAAAAATTAATATAAGACGCGGTCTTATTTTAATATAATATAAGACCAGATCTATGTAATATAATATAATATAATATAATATAATATAATATAATATAATATAATATAATATAATATAATATAATACAATACAATATAATATACCGGGTATTATATTAATTTTTGTTCAAAAAGACCCATTAGCATTAATGGTCCAGCTAGGTCTCATTATCAGGAAAACAGGGTATACATAACTTCTACAAACAAGATTAAAATTTTCTATCTTGCTGTTTAGTGAACAAAGAGATATATTCTTTCTGGATGATATCTTTCCATCTGTAGCCTTAACTATGGTGAGTTTATAAAGGTCAAACTTTATAGGTTTATTGAGGTTAATTGAATTCTTAGTCAATTGCATTCTTATATGCCAGCAACAAACATATAAAATTTGAAATAGAAAAATATAATTACACTAAATAAAGAAATAATGAAGTATAAATCTGACAAAATAAGTGCATAGTCTGGATGCTTAAAATGACAAAACGTTGTAAAAAATATAAAAGATGATCTAAATAAATAAAGAGATACACCTTTTTCATGAATTGCAAAGCTTAATATTGTTAAGATTTCAATAAACCCCAAACTTATTTAAAGATTCAATGCAAGCCTAATGAAAATTCCACCATTGTATTTTGGATATATGTACAAGTTGATCTTAAAATTTTTATAGAAAGGCAAAGGTAGTATAATAGCCAAAATAATTCTCTGATAAAGAACAATCTGAGGACGCACATTGAATGGTTTGAAGATTTACCGTATAGCTGTAGTAATCAACCCTTCTGTGCTATTAAGTCAGGGTTATGGACACTTTTTTTCTGAAGTACACAGCTGCCTTTGTCCTCCCTCCCATAAGATAGTAATCAAGAATTAACTGTTTCTAGATTTTTGGGTTATTTTTTTTAACATTTTTCAGGCACATTGGGAAAATACAGTGTATTTCTCCAACTGAATGCTTGTGGATTTATTGCAGGCACTATTTAAATAATCCAAAGGAAAAAGTTAAAGATGGAAAACCATATAAAGAGTGGAAGTCTCAAAATTGATGAAAAAAACTGATAACATTTTATACATAGCTGCTTTTATTATGTTTGACTGACAAATGTGTCTTTCAGGTATAGTCAGCAAAAACCAGAAAATGCATATTTGGAGATTCAGAAAGACAATGGAACTTTAGAAATAATCAATAATGATTACCATTAAAAACACCTACAGCAATAATGTCATCAATATCTCTTATGAATACCCCATGTATGCCAGGAACTGTGCAATAAACATTAGCTACAGAGTTCCATTAAATAACTGTAACTTTTCTGAGTCACAGATAATGGCATTTATTCTTGAGAGTGCCAAGGGAGAGAACTCCTGGAAAGAAAACATAGAAGCTAGGGACAGAACTTGGGAAATCTCAAACATTATAGCACAGAGACACAAACCTATGTTAGGGAATGACAATGAGAAAATAAATTCCAAAATGATATAGAAAGTTCAGCCTCTGAGAAGTTATGAGAGTAGATTCCTGAAGGTTTGCCTAAGTATCAAATGGTACCAAGAAGTAAAGGAGGGTGTGAGGAAGCCATGGTTAGTGGTTAAGAGCCATGAATCAGACAGCAGAATGGCATCAGAGTGTGCAAATTCAGATAACTAAAGACACTGAAAATGGGGATGAGATCCTCTTTGAAAAATTTTCCTAACAGAAAGAGGAAGTGCAATTTTATGTTATTTAGGAAGTAAGAAGGAAATTATTTTAAATTGTGACAGTAATTTATGAACGTGATTTTCAAGATCATAGGCAAGGAAAAATATTTCTGAAAGGAGGAGGCTCCTTATCTTTAGATCCAATCCATTGTCAATTATCAGTAATTATTTGTCAAACAAAACCTTATATGCAAATTGATTTAGCAAGATCCCTGGAAAGAAACAAACCAAAAAAATAAGATCATGGAAAAAGGTGAGGAGGCTGACCTTGGGAAAATGTAGAAGCACATATTTTTTCTTTTTATAACTTGTGTTGAAAAATCTGTTAAGTGTTAGTGAAAATAGTCACTTGGAGAGGAAAAGGAAAAAGGGAATTTTTGAAAGTTCATTATCTATAGGCCTTAGATCTCAGGAAAGTAAAAAGCTAAGACATTTAGAGAAAGTGAGAGCCATGGCAGTGGGATAAAGGTCTGAAAGAGTGAAAAATTGGCCATAGATACAGTGGCACTCTGGAAAACTAAATAGGCAAGCAAAAGATAAAATAGTCATGAAAATTGCATGGCATAAAGGAATCTCTTCCAATTAAACACCAAGAATTAACATGCATACTCGAGGAGATAGAAAAATACTAGATGAAAAACCAGGAGACTGTGTGCATTGCTCTAATCTAAGATATATTTTTCCAAAATATTGTCAGGGCTAACCAGATGGAAATCACCTGGGGGGCTTGTTAAAAATGCAAATTCTTGGGCCACCAAGCAGTCCTTCTACATCAGAAAGTCTGCAGAGAGGCCCGCAATCTGTAATTTAATAACTCCTAAAGTAAAATGTATGCACATTAAAGTGATACATTATACTAGGAGAGAAAAGAGGGGGAGAGAGAAAGCAAGAGCACACAGACATTTTAAAAGCACCATGACTGCAATTAGCTATGAAGACCACTGTAAAGTGACAAGTAGATGTTCCCTTTCGTAACCATTGTTGTGGTTGGGAGATACTGTTCCGATATACTGAAGAACTGAAACTTTTAACTTTAGGCTTAGTTAGGGACAAGTCTAATTTTCTTATATCTAGGGGAACCCACAATTATCAGGATGGCTATGTAATAGGGGTTTTTAGGAAACCCTCCCCTCATAGAGACTTGAAAATTCCTGTCCCTACATGTAAATATTTTCTTTATTATGGAAACATAATTATTAATTAATTTTGAAGTATTATTCCTAAATAAGGCATCACAGGTGTCGCTTTTCCTCTGATCTGTAAGCTGCCCCTAGGTCTTCATTTTTACATTGAGGGAGTTTTAATGTACATATCCTTTTGTTCTTTTGTTCAGAATCCGATAGCTTCATTTTATTAAATGTACACTCCCTAATCGAATTAGCAAAAGGTTCGTATTTTTCTTACACCTGAGACTTTCTCCATTGTTAGTGCTAATGGGATTAATCCATGGGCTGAGGAGAATTCATTGTCAGGAAACATCACTATTCCCTTCAGCCTCAGGAAAGTTTATATACTGTATAGGGATAAGAACATTAACTATAATTCTTGGACAATAAGGCCTATATTCCTACAGAGGATTATCCTTAGGATCTCGCTATTTCATGCTCCTTCATTGTCATAATTTGTCTGGCCCAACATTATTAGCACAAAGGATACTCTTCTTATAAAATCAGAGGGCTAAAAGCAACACAGATGATTGTTAATGGTGTTGGACATTGTTTTGATTATGGGGAAAATAACATGGAGAACCCTTTAAGAGATCTCCATCTCTTCATTCTCTAACATTCCCATCACTGAAGTTATAAGAATTGAATTGTAGGGTCTGAACATGTGAATCACCCAGAATTAATGTAGACCATGAGACAGAATGACATTAAATAGTAAGTTGTAACAATAGCAATCCACTGTAGGTTAAATCAATATGAATTTATATAAAAATTTCAGTACTAATAGAAATAATCATAAAGCAAACAGTAAAGCAGTGCCACAAATATATATATATATATACATACCATATATATATACATACCATATATATATATATACACATATATATACATATATATATTTATTTGTGGCACTGCTTTACTGTTTACAAATATATATGTATATATATACACACACATACAGTATATACATATATGTATATGCATATGTATATGTATATATATATGTATATATGTATATATATGTATATATGTGTGTGTATATATATATATATATATATATATATATATATATATATATATATGTATGTGGTATATTTAATCCTTAAATTCAACCTAAGAGTGTTTTTTGAATTCTTTGTACCTATAATCAGCGGGAAGAGGCTAGTGATAAATATTTCCTTTTCCCAGCAGATGTATTTAATGTGTTTAGTACTAAACCAGGAAGGCCTAGGAGAGAAAAAGAACGTAGTTAGACCTACAATGTCTAATTTAAAGTTGAAGGACTCTTTACTTCATAATTTAAAATTTTGGATCCCTAATACTTTTAGAGAAGTTTTATCTTTATGTCTATATATGCTATTATATAGATATATACAATTATAATTAGTATATAATTATTTACTTTGCTGTTTCATTCAATGTTAAAAAGAAAAAATATAAATAGATCATTTAAATTCAGTTATTTAAAATATTTTTATGATAGTCTTTCACTTTCAGTACTGTTAGCAAATATTAGTAAATAGTAAAGTCAGTGGAGCCATGTGCCTCCAGCTATGTCTAATATTTAGTAGCCTTATCTATCAGTCAATTATATATGCTAAATAGGAGTCAGAGACACAATTTGATGGGAAAAAAAAGTCTAAAAACAAACATAACATCGTGAACTCTCTCCTAAAATTGTTTTTTTGTTATTCTGATTAATTGTTTATAGGCAGATATCTGTATTTCCTTCTGTCATTTTCCAGTCATCTGTTTCATAATCCAATACCTTCAGAGATTCTCACTGAAAAAGTTTTATCCAGAAATCAAATTATTAGTCTTTAATTCCCAAAACATTACATTTTCATATGTCAAATTAATAATATGATTGCCTTTGTTTAAACAGATCTAGCATCTCAGTTTGAACTAACTTAATGTCAATCTTAGCTGATCAGTATTGTTACTCTTTATAAGGAACTATTTTTAGAATATTAATTATGACCCAGATCACTAGCTAAGGAGGGTATATACATTTAACCTTCGCAACAAGAGTTCCACAAGATAAGATAAGCCATAAACCTTTCTCCATTTTCCAAATGGGGCATCAGAGACATAGAAATATTAGTAATGATTGAGGATTAATAGAGCTGGTTTGGAAACACAGATCCATCTAGCTTTAGAGAATAAGTTCTTAACCCACATATTATAATATATCATAACTGAGAAAATGTGATAGAAATAGTAAATTGTAGGTTGGTTAAGAAAATATGGAAAGGATAAGGAATTGTAAACAGCTCACTCCTGAACCTATCAAAACATGAAACTTCACTATGGACACATTCTTTAAAAATTATGTATGTATATATATGTATGTATGTATGTATGTATGTATGTATGTATGTATTGTTGGCATACATTAATGCATTACTTTCAGGTGCAGAACATAGTGATTTGACATTTGTATACCTTATGATGTACCCGCTATACTAAGTCTAGTAACCATCTGTCACAGCATAGTTATCACAATATTATTGACTATATTCCCTTTCACCTTTTACAACCATCCTTTGATAATCAGTTGTATTGAGACACTAAAAAGAAGAAAAGCAATTAGATGTTCATAATTAAAATGAGGAAACACTGTTAGTTTTATGTATTGAATTAAATAAACCAACCACTAGAACATTACTAGAATTTATGTAATTCTATTATTTTTAAAATGCAAATTATGAATTTACTGTTCAGTGATTATAACTCATTGATAATTATTATGCCCCATATACAAAATAAATAAGGTAAAACCATCCAATACATTCTAGAAAATCTTACAAATAAAAATACACTAATGTTGGAACATGAGATGAATTTTAAACTAATCATCTTTTGAAAATCTTGTCTCAAATTTAGTATATTTAAATAACTACTGGATAGTTGAACTTTTAAATTTTTCTGGTAATTTCTATTGCATGAGTATATTATATAAAACTAGCTGAATATTTGTTTTCAATTGTAAATCATGCTGTAAAGCCATACTACTTACTTGCTATAACATAGACAATGCAGCAAAATGGTAGATTTTGCCAAATGTGACTCATTTTCTATCAAAACTGGCACATTTATAACAACAAAATAAGATAACACAATATCACTGAATAGTCAGTGTTATTTAATCATTGACACTTTTGTTATATTTACCCACACCACCTATTCCCGACTACAAAACAGAATGAGATATTTGACAATGGTTCCTTTAAAGTCAGGGTAGGGGAGAATAGGTGTTAAATTCAATGATCAACCATTGCATTATGAATAGAAGCCATCTTACATATAATGAGCTCAGTTTTTTGTTTCTGTTTTAATGATTACTTTATCACTCACTTAAAATTTTTGAGTGTTTCCTCTCTCTAGGAAACTGTCAATATGGTTAATTAAGTTCCTTGAAAGGAAATGTTTATAAGTGTAATAGACTTAACTACATAGTAACTTCCATAACTCAATGTGTAAAGTGAAGTTTAAAAGGACACTAAGCATTTCTACAAC
This sequence comes from Rhinolophus hipposideros, assembly GCF_964194185.1. Taxonomy (NCBI): domain Eukaryota; kingdom Metazoa; phylum Chordata; class Mammalia; order Chiroptera; family Rhinolophidae; genus Rhinolophus; species Rhinolophus hipposideros. The sequence continues at coordinate 42,632,466 of NC_138047.1, forward strand.
CATAAAATCATATAAATATTTTTAAAATTTACATTTAAGACATATGTTTTGGTTGTTGAATATGTGTATTTGTAGATCCTCATGGATATGAGATTGAATTATTGCATTAAATATTACAATCTTCATCTGTACTTATTATGTATGGTTGAGGCATTCTAAATTTTACATAGCTTATAGTTGAGATTCATTTTAATGTGAATTTCTGTTCTTAGGAAAGCTTGGCATTTTGGGAAAGTCCATCTATTTGTTTTTCATGCATTTCTATTTGTACTAGTACTCTAAATAGACCATGATAATTTGAGGGCAAAGATTGCCCACAAGTCATTCACTCTTGTATCCCTAGCACCTAACAATATTCTTGGTATAGACTAGACATGAAATAAATTTCTATGAATCTAATTGATTAATTAATTAATCCCTTAAAAGGAAACATATCTCAACTCTTGAAGTTTTGTGTTATATCAAGTTTGGCTTTTAAGATAAATATAGAAAACTTCAAGGTTGTTGCAATTGAATAGAGATGTGCCATTTGGAATAGCATAGCCAAATTTGGTGTTTAAATAATTCCTTCAGGAAGTCAGGGGGATGTATGTTTTGGGACCAGAACTTTTTCCTTCTGAGTTACTGTATATCACATATGGTAACTTATAACCTTGACAGAGATAAAAATAACTCCTCTTAAGTATCGCTCCCCATATCATACCTCTAGAAGCATAAATCAGAAGCAAGAAGTTATTTTGCTTTTAAGAAAGTGGGATATAACGAATCTATCTTGGACTTAATTGCACCATAGATCAAGATTAATTGCCTGTATCCAACTGAAATAATTTTTTACCTTCCGGAAGAATTGGCCCTCAGCTACTCTAAAGCAAATGAGTGACCATCTCCCACTTCTTCTTTCCCTCCCCATATCTAATGTTCACACCATTTACATAAACTCTCTTCTCTCACATTCATAAAACAGAGTAAAGAAGACAGTGTTAGGATCTGCTCCTCTTACTATATCCCAAGAAGTCATCTTTTATACTGATATGGTATGCAGAGGAAATCCTCATATACTACAAATAATATGTTTTAATGCTTGATTACTTATCTCATAAACCAAATAGGTATGTATGTTTGGAATGGGAGTAAGTACAGAAGAGAGGTCAGCATAAAATTTTTAAAAAGAGTTCAGTTCTATCTTCTCATCAAGGATTTTATTTGAGAATAAACAGCTATTACATATGTAAGCAGGCTGTTACAAAGATGATTTAATAGGACATTTGCAAACGCTATGAACAGAAAATTCCTAGAAAGGGAAAATGTAATGGTCAGAAAGTCTACTGATATCTTCTTTACTTCTTTAGGCAATGGCATGATAATTAAAAGATAACTTTTAACATTCATTATATAAACAAGAATTTCAAATTGTGACTTACTATTGAGAAGCAGAATCACTTACAGTATTAATAATGCAACCTATCATATCAGCTTTATGGAGAAATTGGACAATATCCAATAGAATTTAAGATACATATACTCTGGCTTTCTATAGTCTCACATATTTAAACTACATAATGAACAAGTATTGTCACTGCAACATTTCTGATAATAGTCAAATAAAGAATCAACCTAAATATTCATCAATAAAGGAAAATAAAATATGGTATTTTGTACAGTGAAATAGTATTCACAATAAAATTGAATATACCAGTTCTTTGGGTATCAATGGATGGATTCAAATGGATGGAACTTGAAACAAGTTGAGTGAATAAAACCAGACTGAATAAGAAATGTCACACTATGATATGATTTTTATATATTTATAAAATACACATAAAAAATCATACATTATCTTAATGTATAAATATTTAGTGGCAATATATATGGGAAGGAGAGTTACATACCAGCTTAAAAGGGGAAAGAAATAAATGTGATATAGGCTGGGTAATTCCAACTATATTTATAGTCATACTTTAAAAAATAATATCTGAATTAAATATGGGAATATATTTATGTTTGCTGGGTATAGATGTTCTAGTTATAATGTCTCCATATATTCATGTATAAAGTAATATTACATAAATACCAATAATTTCCCTTAATAACACAGTGAGTTGACATTTTTTATTGGTAATTTGTTTTATTTTTCTCTCTCCCTTTAGTGTGAGATTGAAAAAGGAGGACTGGAATCCTCAGAACAGGCAAATGAATAGCTTACATATTTTTCGATTTATGTTGTTTTAAAATCAGTGATATTTAATCCCATTTATTTCTTGACCTTCTACAATATAAGCACATCTCAATAAATTTTGCTACAAATAAAGGTCGTGTGTATTTGTGTGTATGTGTGTGTGTGTGTGTGTGTGTGTGTGTGTGTGTGTGTGTTGGTATCGGTGTGTAATAGGGTTGAGGATAGGACTTGAGTTTTCTATCTCAGTACGTGCAGTGCAGAAAGGGTCAGAGTGCCCGAGAGGAAGAGAGGATGCCTGAACTGAACAAATCCCGTAGGAGCCAGTGGCTCAGAGATAGAGATAACCGTGCAGATATAAACCTTTCAGTAATTATTTCAACCTATAACTTGATGCAAGAATTGATTTTATGTTTTAGAGAAACATATCTATATCTATATGTACAGGCTAAATCTCTGCCACACGTGCTCATAAATCAACTGTTTATTTCCTGCCAAAATATAATCCATTTTGTTTTATATTGTGAAAATACATGTTCAAGGCCCCCCAAAACAATTTTAAAAATACCAAACAACAAAGCCCCAGTATTTTATTCATAGGTGTTATACTGGGAATTGCATGGAAGAAAGCAAGGAATTAAAACAAGGTTTTCTTCTATAGGTCAACTTTTCAGTTCTTGTGTAATAAACTCTATTGAAGTGGAATCCAAACTTATTCCCTTGGATAGATATTGTTTTCAGTTGATTTGGGGAGGTGACACATGCTTCCTTTAGTATCTTAACCACCACTTTTTCAATAGCAATATTTTATTAAGATTTTGTAAGAAGTGATAATATGATGAAGGGTGGGATTACAATTTGGGTCAAAAGGCAAATAATGAACTTGTAAATATTTTTTTTGTGAGTAGTAAGCCTTTGCACTTCATTTTTCTTTGTGTGTTTGTTTATTTATTTATTTTTAATTAAAGCTTATTGAGGTGACAATGGTTAGTAAAGTTACATAGATTTCAAGTGTACAATTCTGTAGTACATCATCTATATGTTACATTGTGTGTTCACCACCCAGAGTCAGTTCTTCCATCACCATAGATTTGATCCCCTTTACCCTCATCTGCCACCCTCCTCCCCCCTTACCCTCTGGTAACCACTAAACTAATGTCCGTGTCTATGAATTTTTCTTTCTTTGTTTGTTTGTCTTGTTTGTTTTTCGATTTCACTTTTATACCCCACACATGAGTGAAATCATATGGTTCTCAACTTTTTCTGTGACTTATTTTGCTTAGCATGATAATCTTAAGATCCATCCATGTTGTCACAAATGGCACTATTTCATCTTTTTTATGGCAGAATATGCGCAATGGAATACTATTCTTTGTGTATTTAATTGGCACAAACTCAATCATAGTTCTTGATAAGCATAGCAAGTTTATCATTCCTCCACTATGGTCCTTTGTAAACTGACAGCTTTCTGTGATGAAAAAGTAATAGTTTTGTTTATTTTTTAAACTGACAAATGATGAGTATTCAGTGGCTATGCTTTCTACATACTACGCACACTCTCAGAGAGAGGTACTTCCAAAGTACTCTAATTCAGGTATTAATACTGTGCTTGCTTATGTTGCTCAAGGGGAAAGCTGAATTTTTGCTGTTTGATCCACTTGTGATCAATGAAAGAGGAACAGATACTTTGATTCATCTATGAAGATGCTCAAAGTAGCAACATAAATGTAAAGAAATCTATGTAGAAGCTAATAATAACACTCCCTGGCAAGAATAAGAATGTCTGGTTTATTTAAAATGTGCAGTCTTCCTAGGTTAAAATGAATGATGCTTTTTGTTAGAACCCTGAGAGGATGTACTTTACAAGATAATATCCATGTCTTAAATTAATGAGATTATGTGATTTTAATTCATTAGAAGTATATGCTGTTCTAAAGTTCCTGAGTTAATATAAATTTTAATGTTAATAGACACATTTGTGTAGTGATGTATCAAAGTGTGTAGATTTGGTAAATAAATAAGAAAACCTCGTAAGAGGGTACTTGCATAAAACCTGAAAATGATATTAATTCAGACAATCTTTTTCCCATATCAATCACTCCACCCCGCTCTTCCAATGAAGGATAATGTAGTAGTTGCAATTGAATTAGAAATGGAGTAATCTTGGAGCTAAATGAATCATAAATCAATAAATGCCTCAGTCTGCCGCCTCATGGTTTATTGATTCACAAGCTGTTTATCCCACACTCATTGTGCTTCAGTGCAATTATCGTTTAATTACATTTTCTGTATGTACCAAATTGTATTTTAGATGTCTTCCTAGACTAAACAATTTCAAGCTCTATATCTACTCACTAACCATGGGGCTTGTTTATCTTTTCTTCTTCAGTGTGCTACTCTTGATTTCTGCTTGTTCACCAGACACATCTCACAATAGGACCTATTAAAGCACATTTAACAAACTCTTCCTAATTATAATCATGTTTATTGTTCTCATTGTTACATTAAGATTGATTTGAAATATAACAGATGATGTGTGTTACAGAAAATAAAGCATAGTATGAGCCAAACGAAGCTATTAAATTTTATGAATCTAACCCATAAACCTGTACTTTTATTCAACCTGACTATGAAATGCTATAGAAAAAGAATATAACTATGAATTGATGTGATGTTGATGATTTAAGATAGTTAAAAAATAATTGGGTGTGGAATAATCTTCCTAATTTCATATTATCTCATGTTAAAAATCTAATCAGCAGTGAGCAATTTAGAGATACCAGGTAATGTTTTACTTATATAATCTGAGACATAAATTTATTTTTTTCCAGTTAAAAAAGTTTGTAAACTAAGAACCCATGAAATAATGTCCTGGATAAATTTCTTTAAGACATCTTTCAGAAACAGAAAACAAGTAGCACATAATGGCTTAAAAAGAGATTCCTCTTAAAGCAGTTACAGACTGCACTTGATCTTGCCAAATGGGAGCAGATTTCAAAATTATATTGGGGATGTCGCCTCATTTATATCATTCTTCAAATGATATAATCCATCTGTTATTTTTATCCCTATCAGGAAACTGAAGTCTACATTGACCTCTGCCAGCAGAGTTAGACCTGATTTACATGTTATGAGAGAAACAGCACCAAGTTTACCATAAACTCATTAAAACACCTTTACTGACAGTGAAAGCCATTTGGAAGAATTTGTTCTAACATGGTCTTTAAACCCTAAAATTAGAATATAATCTTAGATTTTGAAACTCCATCAACTTCACAAACTTCTCAGAAATGTTTAGTTGCCAATAGCACCAGGTTCACGTGCTACCACTCTGGTCATGAACTAAGAAAGAAATGTCTTGTTCACATCTCATGGCACTCGTACACACTTTAAGAATGTGGCCATAGTTATAATTGCCACATTCAATCTATGCTTGTTTTATAAACTAATTGATAAATGTACCAGGATTTAGGAATCTGTAAATGAAAATCAAAACCAGTATTTCACTATTTCTAATTCAATTATGAGGTAAGCAATTATAAGGATTGAATAAAAAACTGATTACCCCTTTTTCTAATATGTTTTCTTAGATTAAAAATGTTGGATTTGTGTGCGTATGTGTCTGTATAAGGATCTGTGTATGTGCATTAAAGATGTGTTTGTGTGTGTTAAGCTAATGGAAAGAGGTAATTTGGTCTCATCTATAATACTCTAGCAATTCATAATTAATTTCTGCACATGAAGCTCTTATCAAATTTGGAAGTCAAATTGATTCATACTTTGGGAACCATGTATCAGGCAGAGATGTCACTTTCTGCTGAGCTCAAACCGTATCAAACATATTTATACGTATACACAATTACAAAGCTATTGTGCATCCTACCGGATATCCAAGTTATAGATAATTTTTCAGCAATTAACTTTATCCATATAAATAGTGAACAAAATCTAAGATACAAACTTGTCAACAAAATAAATTTGCATCTCTAACTGAAATAGGACATAGAAAGCCTCTGTATTCATTTTAGGTACATATATGAGTATATCCAAAATTAGAGACCAAGATATTAGGTCTTTTCCACCATTCCAAAGTTATGTGCTATACCTCTAAGCAGGACTTGCAAAGAAATGTGTGAAAACTATTGTTTTTGGTCGTGGTAGTGTCTTGTAGTTTTAATATACTCTCTGCACCACCATATGGATGGTGGTATTTATTCCAGAAATATTGTCCTGGTCATGTCATGCTATTCATAAACATTTTTATTTCTATAGCATTTCATTGGACACTATGTGAAAGGCTTTTGGCAGTTGGGTGGCCGTGAGAATTAGTGAAGGGGGTGACAGTTTTCTATCAAATAAATTTGGAGATTTTTCCTATCCCAGTGTTTTTCTTTTCAGATATTTCCCAAATAATAATCATACAGATGATATTTAAAATTTTTAAAATCGGGAAACTAGTTTTAATTATTGTAACTATTTGCCAAATGTATTACATTTGTGAAGAAAAGTTTTTATGAAATTATTTATATACAAGCTCTGAAAATAAATGTGTTTCTCTTATAGTAACAGATTTTTTTAATGTTTTACAGCTAATTTTTGAGGGATATTAATTCTAGGACAAAAAATATTAAGGATTTTGAAAAGCAAACTATATTTAAATTTTTACTTAACTACATAATTAATATCTTAGATATTAAAATCAATCTAATAATTCACTAATTAAATTATCATCTCTATCTTTCTCATAAAGTATGTCACTGTAAGCTTTGTGAGTCAGTAAAAATTGAAATATTGAGGAAAAGTAATGACAAAGTCATATTTTTAAATTTAACTTTTCTGAGCTTATTAATCTCTTATCCTCTATTTTCAACTTAAGGTCCTCTAAATATAGTCTATAATTACATTTTAAAATCCATTTAGTAGTAATATGAAATATTTTAAATGTGCCCTGTATATTTTTAACAATTCTTTCATCACTGCCCTGCTATTTTGTAAGATAGAGAGGCTTTTTTTTTCATTTTTCCAACAATAGATTTTTGTTCTATATGAACATTCTGAATTTAATATGATTTGTCATTTTGTCTTATGCTGGAAATAGTATTCTGGAGTAATTTATGCAGAAATCAAAATACTTTATAGAAGATAGCCTCATTTGGTCAATGTTTTGGTTTCTTTTTCTCCTCTAAAGTCTTAGGAATCACTAATCTTTGAATGTTTTTGCAAATTAAGAACACTGTCCCCAAACCCATTACGCTATAATTTATTTTTCATTAAACTAAATTGATGCAATGCTTGCTAATTATCTCCTTTTTCTTGTTCAATTAAAGTGTTTAAGATTGACCAGTTTTCTACAAAGAAAGTTGCAGTAGTGGTACTTTAAAAGAAGTAGGAGAGAAAAGACAACTCAAATTTGATTTACCCACATACCTATACAAGTATGTCCTTTCTAAAATTAAGGTGCTTTAAAAAAAAAAAAAAAGAAAAAAAGGAAAGAAAAAGAAACATTGTTATTTGACATATATGCATAAATAAAATTCCAGTTTATTTTTTGTCAGTAAAAACACTAGGGGTTTTGATGATTCTAAGTCAAATAATTTGATTAAAATCTTTAAGTGAACAGAATTTGACAATGTAAAATACCTCCTATTAACAACATAGAGAGGAATTAGTCAAACAATTATATTAGAATTCAGAAACCTGGCAAATAAATATGTTAGGACTAAATATGTTTTTATAAATGTTTTGTCTAAAAACAAAAAACAAAAGGAAATATGGTTATATTTTTAAGATGGTTGGCTATATGTAAAAATGTAGAATTGACATAAAGTGACTCCAGTGAAGTTTAAAGAATTAATTACAATGGAACTGCGTTAAGACTTTAATGTGCATATTTACCTCATGTGGCTTATTGGCCTGTGTCCATACCACTTGATGACACAATGAAACTCAGCTTCACAAATGAGGTAACAAGGGTCAGCTCAAGAGGAGAAAGCCTGTAAGGGACTCGCCTGCTGCGTTTTTATTAGGTTGCTCATTTCTTTAGCACTATTTTCCTTTCTGCCACTACTAAACGTGTTTGCACAGGATATTTGTGATATGCAAGCATTTGTATATAGAAGATTATCTTATATAATAAGACAGAGTAAATAAGGTAATGAAGGATCATTGATGCAAATTCTAGCTAACTCAACACTTCATTGGACTCATTCTGTTATGTTTATAAAATATTTCTATTTCTTCAAAGGAGTCAGCATGTCTGACTTTGTTTACACTCAGTACCAGGGCTAATGTAAGAGTATCAGAGAGCGAATACTCTATTTGGGAACTGAGCCCAAGACCCCTGTATGGCAATAAGAAAATAAGACAGGGAAGAGAAAGCAGCCAAGATGTGGGTTATCGGACAAGTGACCACTGTGTGCAATTAGAGCTTAATCCTCTTGGGCAACTCGAGGAGTCAATTGAAAGATTGTATCCTAGAGTTATCCCACTTAAGGGACAAAATATCTCAGGCATTTATACACCAACGTCTAGTAGTCCTTAGTTGAGGGCTACTTGTAGGTTGTAGTAAGTCTTCAACATTTTCATGTGAGCAGAGCAAGTTCCAGCATTCAGAAAAAGCCCTTAAGCAAGGAGATTCGCTTGTAGTAACTGGAAGTCTTCTTGTGTGCACTAACACGGTGGAACTAAGAAAATACTCACTAAAATGGTGAAACACAAGCACGCAAACAAACACACTAATCTTGTGGCTGTGATTAAATATCACTTTAGTCAGAAATTCATTTAAAGATTTCTGTTTGCTGCTACTTCCTCTCACCTCTCAGAATGATCACTTTTTAGAATGTCTCAGAGGTTCTGTCATAACGTTGTGTTAATCATTGTACACTGGTCTTTCTCAGTGTTGAGGAAGTAATTATTTTTGTTTCATTTTGTTTTTAATGAAAAGGAAGAAATTCTTAAATCAGAATTCTCTAGTGGGGAGATCCCTGTGCTGTTCTACCAGATAGGACAAGAACGATTTTGTAAAGTGATTTCTTACCATTCTCCAGCTCAAGTCACCTATTCTAGGTACATAATTATATTAGGTCTTTCAGCACATGCCTGGCATATTCTGCCTTTGCTTACAGTCTTCCTCGTGTGTACAATATCCTCATTTGAAGTCTAAATCTAGTACCATTTTATCTATCCAGACATCCCTGAGTTCCCCAGTGTCTTCTCCTGAACTTCTAAAATGCTGCTAGCACTACGAATAATTTTGCATTTAATATTGATTCATTTAATAATTATATATTAAGCTGTTACCTTGAGGCAGACACTATTTTAGGCTCCAGGAATATAGCAGTTAAAAACAAAACAATAAATATCCCTGCCTTCAAGGAGTTTATGTTGAAATACTGGGATATAAATAATACACAACAAAAATAAGTAAAATATATGGTGTGCTGATGGTGTAAGTGCTTTGGATAAATAATTAATAATTATAATAATAATTAGAAGAAGGAGAAAGAGAAGTGAAAGAGAAGGTGTTGGGAAGTGGGGAATTTGCACGTTTAAATTGGATAGCCAATAAAAGGACTCCTCTCTAATAAACTGACATTTGAACAAAGATTTGAAAGTAACGTTGATAACTGGTAAAGTTATGTTGATGATGGAATTATGTTCCAGACAGTTGAAGCAGCAGGTGGAAAGGCCCTGAGATGGCATGTGTATCTGGTAAGTACAAGGAAATGCAGAGGAAAACAGTATGGAAGGAATGGAGTGAGTATAAGGAAATGAGGCCAAAGTACCTACAAGGGATTGTGGTAGGTCTTATACATAATTGTGAACACTTTGTTTTTTACTCGAATGGGATAGGAAAGCATTGGGGGACTCTGTGAAGATCAATGACATGATGTGATGAATCTTCAACAGGAACACTTTGCTGCCTTGAAAACAGATTGAACAAACAGGTTAGGGAGACTGTTACAAAGGTCTGGGTGGATTATAACTGTGCTTTTAAAAAGGGCAATAACAGTGGAGTTGTTGAAAACTGTTTAGACTCTGGAAATATTTTGAATATGGAAATGACAGGACATGTGAACACGCTGAATACTGGGCATGAGCAAATGAGGAGTACAGGATGACACCAAGTTATTTGTCCTGAATAACTGGAAGGATAGAATTGTCATTATCTGAGATGGAAACACATACAAGCATGACAAGTTTAGAGGGGAAGATTGGGAAGTCTATTTTGGACATGTTAACTTTGAGGTTCCTATTAAATATCCAAGTTGAAATGTTAAATAGCAAGGTATATGTTTATTTCTGAATTTCAGGATAGTAATTTGGGTTAGCAAATATGAATTTGGGAGACATAGATTAGATGAGATCGTCAAGAGAGGAAGTAGACTGAAAAACTGAAAACATCCAAGGAAATATCTCAGAACATTTTAATATTAATAAAATGAGGTAAAAGAAATGAGGGAGAACTTGGAATGACCGAGGAGGAAAAAATAAAGTCAGAATTGTGTGATACCATAGATGTGAAGTAAAAAAATGATTTTATGGATGAAGGAATGAACAGTTGTGTTCGGTGCTGCTGAAAAGTTAAATAAAATGTCAACTGAAATTTAACTGTGGGAATGAGCCAAGTAGAGGTCATTGCTAACTTAGATAAAAAATCTCTTTGAAATAGAAAGTTGAGGGTAAAGGCCTAAAAGGAAAATGTTCAAGAGAGCATGGGAGGAGGGAAATTGCAGATAGTGAGTAAAGATCATTCTTTTTCTATGAAGGAGAGAGAGAACGGGGATAGTAAGTACACAGGAAATTCAGGGACACACACACACAGACAGACACACACAGACACAGAGAAAGTGCTAATCAACAACTGTTACTGGACAATTACTGTGTCCCTGGGATTATACTTAATACTAGCGAAACAGCTGTGAACAAAATATAAATATGGAACTGACTTAGTGTTTGTCTAGTTGGTAACCCTACATCATTTTTTCAGCATTTTGTCCAAAAATATGGGAGTCTGGTATTACCATCATAAACCCACCACTTTAACTTTGGATAATTGGTCTTTGTCTATTACCTTCTATCTATTCCTATCTATCATATACCTCTTATCCTGCTTTTAATTTAAATACAACTTCTCTCTATTACTACCTCAGAATTCCCAGACATGGGGAATGATTTGTGACACTTTTCAAAATTTATTTTATAAATGGCTTTCCTCCAACTGATACACAGTTGGTAGGCAATGCTGTGTAACAAATCATAATCCTGGCTTTCTGGACCAGGTTGAGGAGCTGGGGGAGGCATGGAATAGATGAGGCAAGAAAATGGGGAAACCCTCACATGAAGATTCACAAAATCTATGGCTGAGGTTCCAAGGGTTTCCTTTAACCTAGATCCAGCCATCAGCTCAGCTTTATCATGGAACTTCTTGAATATCTGTGGGATTTATCTTATCTCTACTTATAAAACAACAACAACAATAATGATAATAATAATAATTATTATTATTATTATTATAAAATGTTAACAAAACACAGGCGAAAAAAATTCCTTCGAATAGCCTAAACTCTATTTCTTGAATCAAACCAATTAAAGCTAAGAATGCTTTTGTATTTGACGTGTTCTCCCCCCTTTATCTCTATGCACACCTGTTCTTATATTGTTTCTACCATTTATCGTTATGTTTCTAGCAAATTAAATATGTTGATATAAACTTTTTAATCATTAGTTGACATGTCATAGAATCATAAATTGATAGTTTTCCACTCTTCAGTACCCATAAATGTTTACCTTTGAAGAAAACATAAAAAGTACACATAGCTGCAGTTTCAAGGGAGTAAAAAATTATTTATGGCACATCACGCTATTGTAGCATGACCTATTGACCCTCACTGTTCATTAGAAATTCATCAGCTCCAGACTACCTTCCCTTCTTTGCTTCTTCCTTTTTATCTGATCTATTGGCTTAAGGCCAAGGAAACATTTTCTACAGAGAAACTTTATAATTAGCTCTCCACCCTCCTGATACATTCAGAATAATTCATATAAAATAAAAATAATTAAAAAAAACTCACAGTTCATTTTCCACAAAAAAAAAAATTCATGAAAATCTGGAGCTATCCAACAGTACTAAGAAAAGATTTAGCACCCCCACTATTTTTTAGTGGAGACCATAGGGAAAAATAGTTTTTACTTTATTATATCTGAGACTTTTCAGTTCTAGTAAATTTGAAACTTAATTTCTTCATGTAGTAAAACTAATAGCAATTTTTTGAGTGCTCATTGTATGTCAGACATTAAGCTAGTTTCATAAAATTTGTTAGTTCAGCATTCTTGTGCTCGTTGTATAGATAAGAATAGTGAAGGCATACATGGCTAAGTGACTTATCCAAAGCCACACAGCAAGTAAACATTAGAGTTTGAATGTCCAAATAGTTGATCTTATTCCAGAGCATGAATTTTAAGTCTTGATGATATTGTATAATATCCTATTATGGTACATATCCTATATGTATTCTTATATAGAATAGAAGTCATAGAAATATCCTTAAATCTATCAGTTTATAATTGATGAAAATGAGTATAATGTCAATAGACACGTGTTTATAGTTCAGAAGTGAAGGAATGAAACAAATACCACTATTTCTCATTAGCTTGTGTGTAGGAAAGTGTATAGTCACAAAAGGAAGAGAATAGTGTCACTTTAAAGGATGGGAGAGCTATAATTCTCCTAAATTTTTTCTTACTCTCATGTTTTTTTTCTGAGCTACATGGAACTAAACATCTGACATTCCTATCATAGGATTCATATCAATGTTTAATTCTTAGAACCACTGCATTCCTTTTTTTCAATACTGAATGTCAGTAGGAGAAGGACCAGCTTATTGACAGTTAGGTTTACCAAGGAAATCTAATTTACTTTCTCACATTCAAAGTTTTGTTAGGGGGTCCTTTTTCCTAAGGGTCCACTCCTCCTGTATGCATCCTTACCAAAAGCACTGAGATCAAGCACTCAATCAACAGACTCTTCATCATTTAATACCATCGTCCCCATTACATTTTTGGTTTTTGTGTTCTTTCTGGTTTTGTTTTTCTTTTTTTCTTTTTTTTTATAACAAAAGGGATATTGGTCAAAATCTTCTCCTTTTCAATTTCTTTCAAAAAAAATGTAGATAATCCGTATTCTCCAAGTTTGTTAAGAGACTTTATCACAGTAATCCATGTAAAATATTTTATATAATACTGTCTCAAGGTAGTTGTGCAATAATAGCTACAATGTTCATAAAACTATGTGCTAAGCATCAGTGTTTAGATGAGTGATTATTTGGAAAGAAAAATCCATTTCAGGATTTAAGTAATAAGTAGATATTAATCACATACACATAATGATTATTTTTTAATTTTTTTTATTTTTTCAATTACAATTGACATACAATATTATGTTAGTTTCACATATACAACATAGTGATTATACATTCATATAACTTATGAAGTGATCACGCTGATAAATCTAGTACACACCTAGCACTATACATAGTTATTACAATATTATTGACTATACTCCTTATGCTATACTTTACATCACCATGACTATTTTGTAATTGCCAGTTTTTACTTCTGAATCCCTTTCCCTTTTTCACCCACCCTTCCAACCCCCACTCCCATCTGGAAACCATGAAAATGTTCTCTGTATCTATGAGTTTGTTTCATTTGTTTAGTATGTTCTTCATATTCCACATATAAGTGAAATCATATGGCATTTGTCTTCCACTCTCTAATCCACTCAACACAACACACTTTAGGTCCATCCATGTTGTTGCAGATGGCAAGATTTCATTCTTTTTTATGATTAAGTAATATTCCATTGTCTATATGTACCACCTCATCTTTATCCATTCACCCATTGGTGGACACCCAGGTTGCCTCTATCCTTTGCCACTGTAAATACTGCTGCACTGGTCATATAGATGCACATGTCCCTTTGAAGTAGTGTTTTGGGTTTCTTCAGATAAATATCCTGTAGTGAGATTACTGAGTCTTTCATTATTTCTTGTTATAGCCTTTATTTTAAAGATGATGTTGTCTGGTATAGGGTTTGCTACCCTGGCTCTCTCCCACCATTCTCATGAAATATCTTTCTACATCCTTTTACTTTAAATCTGTGTGTGTCTTTCAGTCTGAAGTGAGTTTTGTAGGTAGCATATGTAAGCGTCTTGTTTTCTTATCCATTCATCCGTCTTATGTCTTTTGATTGGAACATTTAATCCATTTACATTTAAAGTAATTGTTGATAGATATGTAGTTCTTGACATTTTATTATTCATATTTTCGATTTTTTTTCTTCTTTTTCTTAAAAAAGTGCCGTTTACATTTCTTGTCACAGCTTTGGTGGTGAAGAACTCCTTTAGTTTTTTTCTTTTCTGGGAAGTTCTTTATTTGTCTTTCGATTCTAAATGATAGCTTTGGTGGATAGAGTAATCTTGGTTGTAGGTGCTTACTTTCCATCACTTTGCATATTTCATGCCAATCCCTTCTGGCCTGTAAAGTTCTATTGAGAAGTTGCTGACAGTACTCACTCCACTGTAAGTAACTGGCTGCTTTTCTCTTGCTGCTTTTAAGATTCTCCCTTTGTCTTTAAGCTTTGGAATTTTAATTATGATGTGTCTTAGTGTGAGCATCTTTGGGTTCTTTTCGTTGGGGTCTCTTTGCACTTCCTTGACTTGTATGTCGATTTCCTTCACCAGGTTAAGAAAGTTCTCCGTCACTATTTCTTCAAATAGTTTTTCAATTCCTTGCTGTCTCTCTTTTCCTTCTGGTACCTCTATGATGTGAATGTTGGTGTGCTTGATGTTGTTCCAGAGGCCCCTCAAACTATCATCATATTTTGGATCCTTTGTTTTCTTTTTGCTGTTCTGATTGGGTGTTTTCTGCTACCTTATCTTCCAAATCACTGATTCAACCTCTGCTTCATCTAATCTACTCTTAATTCCCTCTAATGTGTTCTTCATTTCAATTATGGTATTCTTCATTTTTGACTGGTTCTTTTTTATATCTTCTATTTCCATCTTTAAATTTCCAATCTCTGTGTTGAAGTTCTCCCTGAGATAATCGAGGATCCTTATAACCAGTGTTTTGAACTTTGCATCTTGTAGATTGCTTGTCTCCATTTGGTTTGGTTCTCTTTCTGGAGCTTTGTTTTATTCTTTCATCTGAGACATGTTTCTTTTTCTCCCAACTTTATCTGCCTCCTTGTGCTTGTTTCTGTATATTTGGTGAGGCTGCTATGTCTCCTCATCTTAGTAGATTGTCCTTATGTAGTAGGTATCCTGTAAAGCCCAGTGGCACAGTCTCCCTGGTCACCTGAGCTGGGTGCTCCAAGTGTGTCCGTTGTGTGGATTGTGTGTGACCTCCTGTTATAGTTGAGTCTTGGTTGCTGTTTACACATCAATTGGAGGGAGCAACCCTCAGCTGATTGGTTATAAGGACTGCCTGTGACTACAGTGTTGTGCAGTAGCTGACCCTATGGAGCAGAATTCACTTTAGCAGGGCTCTGGTATCTGCCCAGTCTGCCTTTGTGTGTGTTGTTTGTGGAGGTGGTTAGTTGGTACTTTGTCATAGTCTGAAGCTGTGCACTAGATTTGTCAGTTGTGGTACCTCTTAGGAGGGGCTCTGTTGCATGCCAATGTCAGCCACAGCCTGGTTCTGCCTGGATCCACTTGGTAAGAGTTACAAAGTGTTCTGCAGATGTTTGACACTTGTGCCAGGCTTGGGGGTGGGAGGAGCTAAGCTGTGAAATGAGATGGGCTGCTGCTAGTGCTGGGCATAGGGCTGCTTAGCAAGAGATATGGGGCACACCAAGGCCAGGTGTTACTTGTGTGGGTTTTGTGAACCCTTGAGATATTTTAGGAAAGTCCACAGCATGAGCCAAGATAGGCCATGGACTGAGTGAGTCTGTAATCGAGTCAGTCTGTGCACAGGCCCTTTAAGTGTAATGCCTGGGACTCCAGCTGCCCTCCTTCTCACTAATCCACAATCTCCACTGGTTTTAACAGCCAGAATTTATGGGGACTTTTCTTCCTGGCACTGGAACCCTGAGCTAGGGAGCCTGGTGTGGTGCTGGGACCCCTCACTCCTTAATGGAGAACTCTGCAGTTGAGATATTCCTATGGATTTTTAACTGCTACATGTAGGTGTGGGCGTGGGACCAGTGTTGAGTGTTTCTACCCCTCCTATCAGACTCAATGTGGCTTTTTCTGTATATGCTTAGTAATAAAACTTTGTTCAGCTAGACTGCAGGTGATTCTCAATGGTGGTTATTCTGTAGTTTAGTTGTAATATTAATGTGGTCATGGGATCAGGCAAGCATAGCATTTACCTCCTCCGCCATCATGAATAGAAATGTGATTAAAGTATTAAACAAATATTTGTAATACAACAATGTATTGAGATACAAAATAAGCCCCGATTTTAATGACATATTTATCTAGTTCTTTTTAAAAATGGATTAAGACTGCTTCTAGCACTTGTGTTATTAATTATAAACCATATAATACAAATGTTTGGAAATTGGAGCTTAAGTAGCAATTATATCCCTTACTCGTTATGGCTTTTGATCTGTGAAAGAGGGAAAATAAGTTTAAGAAAAGGGCAAATTTATAAACCACTACTGTTGGAAATATTGGTACAGCCTGAATAAAAATATTTTTGAGTACTGAGGTAATGAATAAAGGACTTCTAATCATTAACACTAGACTGAGATTTATTTTTCCCTAAAAGGGGCAAGATTTCTTTAGTTTGGAAGAATTTAGAAAGCTATCATAAAGTAGGGGTTAAAAACCTGAATTCTGCAATCAGATGTCCTGGGGATAAATTGCTACTCTACCTTTTCTTAGTTGTATGCTCTTGAGTGTGTTAGTTCACTATTCTCAGTCTCAGTGTGATGATAAACAGAGCTAGTTCATAGAGATGAGACACAATAAAGAGTACAGCATTTGTCATAGTTTATGGCACTTAGTGAGTCTTCCATATTTTTTTATTACGATGATGATAATTGTCATGATTCACAAGATCTTATCTCAGAAAAGGGCTGGATACAGCCCACTTCATTAAAATGGAATAGAACAGACTGATCATTGTTGGGGCTTGAATCTACGTTCTTGAAACAAAGAGACATTCTGACATAAAGGAGCATTTAGATCCCATGGATGTGCATAGCGGAGGTCTAATCCAGCTGGTATATCATAATTTTCAGCAGGTTATGGAACTAGACCACAGGTTCAAGCAGCTTGAAGGGAACAGTGTTGGTTTAACCTGATATTGCAAAATCATTAATTGACTGATAGAAAATCATAATAAAAAATGTCAAGGCAAATTGTTATGAAGCCAACTAGGGAGTTGGGCAACATTAAAGATAAATAAGTAGGAGAAGCCCAGTGATTAATATGGAATTTAATGAAAGGATTTTTGTTACTTGGTTAAGATTGTAAAACTTAAAAGTCTTTGTTTAGTTTTGTTTTGCCCAGGATCAGACCCAGAGAGAAGGAAATAAGTGAAAATAATTTATTTGGAAAGGGCAGTATATACAAGTAGAGAAGTGCAGAAGTTAAAAAAAAGGAAGTGAAGGCAACTAATAGAGTATGCTATTAAACCAGCTATACTGTGCACAACTGGGATTTAACCTCATGAGAAAATTGTTAAAACCCACCTGCTTCAAGAAATAAAGGAATCAGAGGAATTAAATACCAAGTACTACCAGTCACTTGTTGAACACTTCTGGTGAAAGAAGGGAAATGACCTACCTTTTCTTCAGTGGAAACACTAAGGCAAAGAGGTATAGACCCTACCAGCTGAAAGGTGTTTAGGCCTGTGAGATACATAATAAAGGATCATAGACTCAAGGAAATCATTTTCCTATTCTGTACCTCACACTTTGTTACATTATCTCAAGTCCCTTGGCAAAACAGTATTTTCTGCATGTTTATAATATTTTATCTGAAACTTGTAGGGCCAGGTAATTTATATATATATATATATATATATATATATATATATATATATATATATATATATATATATATATATATATATATAGAGAGAGAGAGAGAGAGAGAGAGAGAGAGAGAGAGAGAGAGAGAGAGAATCTTTATATATAGAGAGAGAATACACACATATAATTTTAGGAAGGTAATTCAGTTAATATTTAGTATGCTTAATACTCCCGTGAGGTTTGTGGCAGCACTCTGTAAGTAAGCATATTAAATTTCTCGTGTTACATGAATGGATATTTACATTAAGAGGTATACATGAAGACAATAAATAGCCTCACATAAATTCAGGTCAGGATTGTGCTTAGTCTGGATGTACTGGGCTGGGCACACTGTGGAACTAACTCTAGAAGAAGATGCCAACCCTTGAAATGTTTACTTCCATATAGGATGGAAAACACAGGTGCGCAGGAAACATCTAGGTGACCATGAAGCAGTGGAAAGTTTGGAAGTAAAGGAAGTGGCCTAACCAAGAAGAAATTGGCGGGAGAAAATGGAACTTGCGTTGAGTGCTATTAGTTTGTTCTTTTGTTAACTTGGATCTGCTGAAATAGTTCTTTGCCAAGCTACCAAAAGGAAGATAAGAAATGAGATTTCAGGGATATCCAGATAAATTTTTCTTCAGGTGACAATTTAGGAAATTTTCTTGGATTTCAAAGCAGAGTTTGGGGATTGTTGGATTGTGGATAAGTGGTAACTGGACACTGTACTTGGGCTGTATATTAAACCTGTCTTTTTCACTTCATAAAAAATCCAAAACCTAAGTTCTCTCTCACAGAATACAGAATTCTGGGATACACTGAGATATAATTTTGAGAACTGCATGTCTCTCTCTCTCTAGATATATGTTTTAATAACTGTCCCCTTCCCTTACTAGTCTTTTAGACATCTTTTTTTTTAATTGCCCACCACAACATTTAATACCAAAGACATACTGTATGTCTGTTGATGCATTGTGACTCTCTAGAGGACCACACATCATTATAATATTTAACATACTTTGTCTCCCCCAGAACAATTTTTGTCCCTTTGAAGACTTAGCGAAAATGCATGCTCAAGTTAGAGAATACAAATGTTTACCAAAGTGACAATGTAAAAACAATCTTATTTAGTGTCATTTAATACATTATTTGTAAAAACATTTATCAGTTTAACTCTGTCTTGTTTTAGGCCTCTCTTCAAAGAATCTTTAAAGAATCAAATGAGTTTTTCGTAATACTCAATATAAATTGAACATGGGTATAAAGGATGGTTATGAACATACATTTTTAAACAGAGTATACATTTCTGTTGAATGAAAACTGTACATAAAATTAATGCAAAGTCCTTTGGGGGTGAATTAAGTACTTTGGAACTTTTATTTATTTTAGGTTTTATATATTAAAATTTTCTACCACAGGTAATATTTTAAAAAATTTAATGTTAAGATGAGAGACTAGATAGATTTTTATGCAGAAAGCTTATAGATTTTAAGGTAAAAATAACCTAAAAAAATAAAGTAAAATCACAAAATCTGGAACTGAAATTGTTAGGAGCTGAAATGTTATAGGAAGATTGCCAAAGTTGACATTAGAAGACGTGGTTCAAAGTACGACTTGACCAGCTTTTATTTCTTATTTTCTCCAATCACTCTTCCTTTTGTTTATAAAATTGGAATTATAATCACTCCAAAGTGCATTTATAGAACTGAAATAAGGTAACCTATGTTAACTTGTTTTATAAATTGTAAAATGAAAAATACATAAATATTCATTGAATTGTGTCAATAATTAATAATGAGAGCTATGTCCAGTGTAATTTGAAATAAAGAACAAAGTCTGAGAGGGTAAAGTGACATTCATGAGCCTTCTCCATCTTGTCTATGCCAAACCTTCCGGGCTTAATTGTGTATGCTTCTACAGTTTTGTATTTGATTTTTTTTAACATGAGGTCCTATCAATTTTAAGGAGTTACCTGGCAAATGTGTGAACTTCTGTGTTTTGATTAATGTAATTTTGTTGACCAAAGAAATTTTAGAGAGAATTGATCCTGTCTTAAAATATTAAATTCTTTGAGAATATTTCTGCCTGAGTTTGCACTCCTCAATTGTGTCAAGTTTTAGAGAAATAACTTGCCAACATGTGTACCATTTTCCGTATTCAGCCAAATAGATAATGCAATTTTTCTCACTGAGTACCTTTAGAAGTTTTTCTAGCATTCTAAAATCTTAAATTAAAAAAAAAATACTGCTTTATAGCAGAATAGTGTGTGGGATATATGTTCTCTTTCTTTTGAACTATTATAACATTCCTCTATTGCAGTACTTTTCTCATTGTATCATAATGGTTTGTTTACTTTCCTGTCTCTCTCATTAGACAGAGAGCTGGTAAGAGAACATTCTCCTTCTAGCCTGCAGCACAGTACTTGTTAATACAGTCAGTATCCCTTGAATTAAATTAAATAACACTGTGTAGCTTGGTGGCCCACATCTTACATGATGTTCTGTTATAGTGATGTGTACATGTTTTTATTTCACAAATGTACTGCAAATTCCTTGAAATATGCAGCTATATCTTTATTATCTTATTGTCATGGAGTGAATAAAATATTTGGGGGTTGAGTACTGAATGACAATCGTGGCAATTTTCATTGTTTCTTCACAGTACCATTGCAACATGTTTCATTTTCTTTGATCAGTTTCCTGATAATCCAGCTCTAACAAGCCACCAAAAATTTTAAGCCACGTAAAGGAAAAAAGGAAAGGAGTGAGACAAGAAAAGGAACAAGTGGGCTAAAGCTTTTGGAAAGCAATAAATTATAAAATACAGATGCCTGTGGGGTGGTGGGGCAAGAAGACATTTGTTTTGCCACATTTTCAAAAACTACAGTTAGTAAAACAGAAGTCATAAAAAACAGAAGTCAGGAAAAACGTGAAAATGTGTGTATAAAAGACACTGAAATGCATTCTGTGTCCATATGAACAAGAATTGTCTGAAAGTGGACACACAGAACTCTGATTGAATGATAAAGACATATATGGAGTATCATTAGTGCGTTATAAATACTACACCAGTTCTGGGTTCTGATTAAACATGTGAGGAGCTTGGAAGTCTGTCTTAACAACAGTCAAAATCTGAATACTGAAAAAAATAAACATTTCTTGGCTCCATAACAGAGAGGAGGACACATAGCAAATTATTCACTCAAGGTTTGGAGAGTTAGGCCAATAAAGAAAGGGAAGCATAGCCTAAAGAACAAAGACTCAAGAGTGGAAAGTGCAAGGGGAACAAGCATCAGGACAGAAAAACCTGAACTGTAACTGATGGATTTCTGGAAACTCAGTGTAAAAAACTCTGAGAGTTAAAAACTCCAGGGGTTCCAGTCATATAGAGGAGTCCTCACAATTTTGTGAGATTTACCTCCAGGAGCTCCACTATGGTCCCACAATAAAGAAAAGTGACCTCTGCTTTTTTGCAGGGAGAGGGGAAATGGAAACATTTTGAAATATACCAGAGCACTCTGTTCTTCTTAACAAGGCCCACCCTCAGAAAAGAATAGTTAACCAGAGCTTAATTTTCTGCAGTAAACTAACTTAGGGGAAGGTAAAGACTCAACTCCAGTCCACTTCTGATATCCTGTCCCACCTAAGGTGGAGAAAATCCTGACAAAGAGTTGTCAAGTTCACAGTCCAGAGGCATAAGCTCAGTAAAAGACTGATACTTAATCATAGGGCTATAGAACATGTACCCTCCCCTTCAGCTTACTACCATATTGTTAAGGTCTGTTTACAGCAGTTCCTTTAACCAAGTATATCATGTATGATAAACCTACAAGACTTACTAAAAGGCAAAAACACAATTTGAAAGGCAGATCAAGCATCAGAACCAGACAGGGCAAGAATACTGGAATTATCAGATGAGGATTAAAAAAAAAAAAAAAACTATGATTAATAAGGGCTCTAACAGGTAAAGTAGACAGCTTGTAAGGACAAGTGGGCAAGGTAAAAAGAGACTTCCATGAGTATATCCTAAGAAAGAATCAAACAGAAATGCTAGAGGTCAAGAACACTGTAACAGAAATGAAAATGCTTTTCATGGCTGCACTAGTCAGGGTTCTCCAGAGAAGTGGAATCAATAGGATATGCAGAGATATGTACAAGAGGAGATTTATTATAGAAATCTGCTCATGCAGTTGTGGAGAACAATATCTCTCATGAATATCGATACAAAAATCCTCAACAGAGTATAACAAGTCAAATCCAACTATGTATAAAAAGAATTGTACACTATGACCAAGTGGTATTTATTGCAGGTATGCAAGGGTGGCCCGACATTCAAAAATGAATTAATGTAACTCATTATAGTAACAGACTAAAAAGGAAAATATTGTTTAGTGCTGAAAAGAAATGAACTTTCAAGCAATGAAAATGCAGGGAGGAATCTTAAATGCATATTACTAAATGAAAGAAGCCAATCTGAAAAGGGGACATATTGTATGATTCCAACTATATGGTATTGTGGAAAAGGTAAAACTCTGGAGACAATAAAAAGATCAGTGCTTGTTAGAGCCTCAGGAAAGGGTGGGGGAAATCACTAGGTAGAGCACAGAGAATTTTAGGGTTATGAAAATACTCTGTATGATAGTATAATGATGGATAGATACATGTCATTATACAATTGTACAAACCCATAGAATGTACAACTCCAGATATGAACTCTAATGTAAACTATGGATTATGAGTTATTATGATGTCAATGTAGAATCATCGTTTGTCACAAATATACCACACTGGTGGAAGATACTGATAATGGGGTGGGGGTAGCTCTGTATATGTGAGGTCAGGGAGTATATAGGAAAGGTCTGTACATTCTTCTTAGTTTTGCTCTGAACCTAAAACTGTTCTTAAAAATATATATTAAGAAAATAGACCATAGTTTTAATTTATTTTTCCAGATTGTTATAAAGTACATATTTTTTCATCATAGATCACATATAGTCATGCTTATTTTGAAATATACAGACAGTTTTTAGATATTCTATTGGTGAATATTTTAGATTATCAATTTTTGGGGTTTTATTTAGAAATCTATTACTGTCCGGTAAATGGTAAGTGCAGTGGCCTATGTTCACATACCCACTTAACACAACATTAAAGAAGAGACCTGTGCATTCATTTCGAAGTTACGTAATAAGCTTAGCATTTTTAAATAATACATTTTCCTCCTGCTTTTAGCATGCTTTTAAACTAGTCATTCTTCTATTACTTGAAGTAAGTTCAAGAAAGCTTAGGTAATTGTCTTAAGGAAAAAAAAAATCAGACTTGAACTGTTACATTAACTATCCAGCTTTTGGTGCTAATTCTGCAAAAAATATTGAATAGTGGAGACAGGAAAGTGAACTCTCTTTCTTTTGAAGTATGAGGGGTAAGGATTAGGGTAAGGATTAATTTTTTAACCCCTGCAACTCATCCGTAGGTAAAGTGAATAAGCTTAAATGTTTTGGGGGGTTTGCCTAGCTCAAAATTTACATTAACCTACAGTAGAAATGGGGGGGATGGGTCAACTTCTAACAAAGGCTAAAGATATTGATTGAGAATCATCAGGACATAGGTTTTAAATTTCTATTAATAATATCAGTGTGTAAAGAAGAGAAAAAAGATAGTAATTTTAAAGATAAATTGGAACAGGGATTCAAAAGCTCATAATGTAGATAAGTAATTATTCAGTGAAAAAGCAATATAAGCTTTTTTTCAAGTAAAAGCTGGTGATTTAAGTCAAATTCATATTATTTAAATTTTGTCATAGCCTTTTCAACAAACCATAGGATCAAGGGCTTGATGGATCACACATTTGGAGAGAACTGTAAAGGATATTTTACTGTCAGGTTTACTGTCAGTAAGCAAAAGGAGACTTTTGTGTTATTTCTTCCTCTCTATTACCATTCTTCCATCAGGACTGCTAATATTTTGTATGTATTGAGTTACTTTGCCATTTTGTATTAGATCTCACTTTTAAGCTCAAGTTATCACTTTAGGCTTTCTGTTTCTCTCTCCTTGTCTTGCTTAGGAAAGCATGCTTTATAATTAATTTCTCACCTTAAACATGCCTTTTGATTCTGAACATGAATTTCATTGTTTGTCAGTGTCAATTAAAATGTTGCCCTTCCTTACTGTCTTATTGTGCTTATCACAATAAATTCTGCATGTTAATGTGGTTTGTAAAGTGTAGAAGTGATGTGTTATTTGTACTATCAGTGAATTTAGAAACAGCATATTTTTGTGTGTTTTATGCTCATTTCTTTCCACATGGCCGGTTCAGAATTTAGCACTACACTGGCTGCCCTCCAGGACATCATTAGTGGTGACCTTGTCACTTAATGTAAACTGTATACCTCCTTCGTACCATGGTTGAAAATGGCTGAAAGCCAGTACAGGTGAAGCATTGAAAACCAGGTCTGAGATAGGCAGGTGCAGATCTTATTTCCCGATGTCTGTCAAAATAATGCTCAGATCTCCACCTTACTGTATCTTTCATTATTTTTGTCCTGATCTGAAAGTGTCTTGCAAATACTTTCTCAAAAATTTTTGGGGTCAGAAATACCAATTTTTTTATTTTAAATACATAACATTTTAGGGATCAAATGATTATTGTATAATTAGAACATTCTGCTTAAGTAACATAAATTTAAATTTTTTCACCATGTAAAAAACAAACAGAAAAGAAATAAAGAAAGGAATGAGTGTCCATGAGTAAGCTACTACGTCTCTTAATAAACTTTCACCAAAATTGGTGCATTTAGTCCTGTAATCTAAATATCATTAAATCAATTTTTTATAACTATTACTTTATTTTATTCATTTACTTTAATTAAAGAGATACTGCAATTAAAGATGTGCTTATACATATTGTTATTTTGTACTTAACACTGTCAAAATGTAAAAGTTTTTATACTATCTCATTTCCTATCATATTTAAAAGAGGAGTATATCAAAGAAATTACTGACATTCTGCTTCTTCAAGTAGTTACTGTTAAAGCCAAAGATAAACGGAAATATCCTTTTTTATCCATGCACCATATACCAATAAATTGAATCATTTTCAGGCCATTATTAAAAAAAATAATTGTTATGGGCTTTTTAAGGAAACTTACAGGTAACTCCAATCATTCTATCAAGTTAGGTTCTGATGTTAAGAAGCAGAAGACCTGAAGTTTATAGTAAGTTTTCAAATACCTGGGAAAGAGAAAATTTCTTTGAGAAATTTTGAGAAATGCCATCTGAGTTCTGATTTAAATTGCACTTAATTGAGAAGATGTATAAACGAAAGTACACAAATGTTTTGGTCTCTAAAGAGGACCATATTTCTTTTTTAAATTATTTTGATTAAGATATAGCTAACATACAATATTATATTAGTTTCAGGTGTACACAATAGTTATTCAAAATTTATATACCTAAAGAAATGATCACCATAAGTCTAGCAACCATCTGACACTATACCATGCTATCACAGCATAGAGATGGACTATATTCCCTATGCTGTACATTACATCCCTGTGACATATCTACTTTATACCTAGAAATTTGAACCTCTCATTCCCATTCGCCATCCCCACCCTTTTTAATTTGTCAACTAGAGTTGACATTCAATATTATTTTATATTTATTTTAGAGCAGAGCAGTTAGACAGTCATATAATTTAAGTAGTGCTTCCCCGACTAGTCTAGTACCCACCTGTCACCATACATGGTTATTACCATATTATTGACTATATTCCCTATGCTTTACATCCCTGTGACTATTTTGTAACTACCAATTTGTACTTCTTAGTGTCTTCACAATTTCACCCTACCCCCCAAACCCATCCCTGTATCACCCCAATAAATTGAGCACCCATCTGACACCACACGTAGTTATTAAACTATTATTGACTATATTCCTTATGTTATACCCTATATCCTCATGATTACTTTGTAACAACAAATTTGTACTTCTTAATCCCTTCCCTTTATTCACCCATTCCCAACCACCTCCTGCTCCAATCTGGCAACCATCAAAATGTTATCTGTATCTACGAGTTTGTTTCTGTTTTGTTTATTTTACTCTTTAGATTTCACATATAAGTGAAATCACACTGCATCTGTCTTTCACTGTCTGACATACTTTATTTAACACAATGCCCTTCATGTCCATCCATGCCACCGCTGATGGCAAGAACCCATTCCCTTCCATGGCCGAGCATATCCATTGCATATATGTACCACCTCCTCTTTATCTATTCATCCATCAGTGGATACCTAGGCTGCCTCTACATCTTGGCCATTGTGAATAACCTTGTAATGAACATCTGGATACACACATCCCTTTGACGTAGCATTTCTTCGGGTAAATACCCAGAAGTAGGATTACTGGATCATTCTTTGTCACTTGTTATAGCCTTTGTTTTCAAGTCATTTGTCTGGTATAAGTATTGCTACCACAGATTTGTGTTTGTTTGTTTCCCTTTTCATGAAATATCTTTTTCCCAACACTTTACTTTCAGTGTTTGTGTGTGTGTTGATGTGATGTGAGTCTGTTGTATACAGCATTTCTTAGGGTCTTGTTTTCTTATCCATTAAGCCCTCCTTTGTCTTTTGGAGAATTTAATCCATTTACATTTAAGGTAATTGTGATAGATAGGTTGTTATTGCCATTTTATTGTTCATATTTTTTATCCTTTTTTTGTTTTGTTTTGTTGCTGTTATCGTTTGTCTTAAAAAAGTCCATCTCACATTTCTTATAATACTAGTTTGGTGGTGAGGAACTCCTTTAGCTTTTTCTAGTCTGGGAAGCTCATTAGCTATCCTTTAATTTTAAATTATAGCTTTGCTGGGTAAAGTAGTCTTGGTTGTATGTCCTTGATTTTCATCACTTTGAATATTTCCTGTCAATCCCTTCTGGCCTGCAAAGTTTCTGGTGAGAAATTAGCTGATTGTCTTGGAGCTCCCTTACAGGTAACTAACTGTTTTTCTCTTGCTGCTTTTAAGATTCTCCTTTTGTCTTTAAACTTTGGCATTTTAATTATGATGTATCTTGGTGAGGGCATTTTTGTGTTCATCTCGTTTGGGACTCTCTGCACTTCCTAGGCTTGTATATCTATTTATTTTTCCAGGTTATGGAAGTTTCCAGTCATTATTTCTTCAAATAGATTTTCAATTCCTTGCTCTCTATCTTTCCTTTCTGGTACGTTTATGAAGTGAATGTTTTATGCTTAATGTTGTCCCAGAGGCCCCTTAAGCTGTCCTCCTCTTTTTGGGTTCCTTTTTCTTCTTGGTGTTCTGAGTGGGTGTTTTCTACTTCCTTGTTTTCTAAATCACTGATTTGATCCTCTGCTTCATCTAATCTACTATTGATTCCCTCTAATGTATTTTTCATTTTGGTTATTGTATTCTTTATTTCTGACTTTTTTTTTTATGTTTTCTATCTCCATTTTTATGTTTCTTCTCTCTTTGTTAAAGTTCTCTTTGAGATCACTGAGCATCCTTATAACCAGCGTTTGGAACTCTGCCCCAGGTGGTTTGCTTGTCTTCACTTTGCTTAGTTGTTTTCCTAGAGCTTTGTTCTGTTCTTTCATTTGGGACATGTTTTTATTTGTCTCCCCATTGTGGCCGCCTCCCTGTGTTTGTTTCTATGTAGGGCTGTTATGCCTTCGGGTCTTAATAGAGTGGCCTTATGTAGTAGGTGACCTGTAGGATCCAGTGGTACAGTTTCCCTAAGATGGGGTGCAGCTTCCTGAAAACCAGAGACAGGTGTTCTGTGTGGGCTGTGTGTGCTTTCCTGTTGTAGTCAAGACATGATTGATGTTTACATGTCAATGGGAGAGATTGCCCCTAAGATTGATTGGTTTGGGGACTGGCTGTGACTACAGTGGAGGAGCTGTACCTACAGTGCAGGGGCTGAACCTATAGAGCAGGATTTGCTTTAGCAGGGCTCTAGTGCCTGCCCAGTCTGCCCTTTGGGTGTAGCATTCTTGGTTGCGGTTGGATGACTATCTGGCCTATTCTAAAGCTGGCCCCTGGGTTTGCCAGCCCCTGGGCCTCCTGGGAGGCAAACTGCTGCTGGCCAAGTTCAGTTGTATTTTGTGCCCTGGCTAGGGTCACCTTGTGTGAGCCACAAAGCAATCTGCAGATGTCAGCCACCGGTGCTGTGTTTGGAGGTATCTTGAGAGGCCAGGTCATGAACCAAGGCTGGCTGTTGCTAGGGCCAGGCTTAGGGCTGCTCAGCCGGAGGTACAGAACATGCTGAAGTCAAATGATGCTTATTTGGGTTTTGTGAACCTTTGAGAGACCTAGGGAAGTCTGCAGCATGACCCGAGTCAGGCTGTTTATATGGAAAACCACTGGAAGTGGTTTGGGTATGCCCAAAAATTCTGTGGAGCATAGTGCCAGAGAATCATTAGGGTGCAGCAGATGAAAGGTCATAGACAAGAGGATGGAGACTCAGATATGATGCCCACCTGTGTCTGCATGTAGAAAGGGGCAGGGCTTAACAATAATCAAAGTCCTGTGCCAGTTCCTTCCTCTGGGAGGAAGTAGCCCCTCCAGCCCTCACCTTTGTGCTGAACAATTCAGTTCCTCCCTGTATATACCGGGCACTTTTTGAGCCTCTACCCAAGTGCTGGAGCTCAGAGTGAGTGAGTCTGTCAGCAAATAAGTCTTTGTGCAGTCCCTTTAAGTGGAGGGCTTGGGAATACAGCCACCTTTCATCTCACTCAGCCATAATCTCTGCTTTTTTTCACAGCCAGAAGTTATGGGGACTTATTTCCCTAGCACTGAAACCCTGGGCTGGGGAGGGGCTGGTACGTGTTGCTCCTCAGGAGAACTTCCACAGCCAAGATATCCCTCCTGATTTTTAATGGTCACACGTGGGTGTTGGACCAGCCCGATCTGCACCTCTGCCCCTATCAGTCTCGAGGCGACTTCTTCTGTATGTCCATCGTTGTAGGTTCAGCTAGACTTTAGGCAAGTCTCAATAATGGTTGTTCTTTAGGTTAATTGTAATTGATGTGGTCCTGAGAGGAGGTGAGCACAGTGTTTACTTATTCTGATATCTTGACTGGAAAATCCGAGAACTAAATTTCTTAATGTACTTTCAAACTAATATTTCACAAATAGTTTCTGAATAATTTCTGTAAAAAAACATTATTAAAACACCATATATGAATGTAAAAAACAAAATTACCTACAATACGTAAAGTGGTTGCAAAGTAAATCAGACATTGGGCGAAATAAATGGAGAGATAATCACGATTAATACTCATTTTTTCCAAATGTTTTTTTTTCACTCATTCTAGTTGGGAAGGAAGAACTCAAACAAATAAATGCATCTCATAATTTTGAGGGGTTGGGTAAAAAAACTAGTCTTATCTCCAAATTGTTCTACTGCACATTGGTTTTTGTTCTGTTTTGTTATTGTGACTTTAAAAATTCTAGCGTATATAGCATACTAATACAAAAAAAAATCATCTATATGCTGACATGAGTTGATAGTAAAAATATTACATATATAAGTATATGTATATGAATATAAATACATATATATCTTGATGGGTAGTGTGTGTTTCTGTATGTGTATTTAAACAAAGAGTAATTTATTCTATACAAGTTAAATTATGGTTTTCACGAAACATACAGAATTGTCACTGTCTAAAAGTTGAGAACTGTTGGAACTGATTCTGAATTCAGCCAGTAAACAGGTTTTGTTTGACCAAAACTAGTTATACAAAATGAATTTGCCTTTATTGCATCTTTTAGTCGGCCACCATAGGCACCACAACTTACGACATTACCTTTTTTTTTTTTATTTTTTTAGACATTAAAACTACTTGTCTGTCCCCTGAAGACTTTTGATTTATGACTTCTGTTTTAAGCATTAGAAGAACATAGGCAAAATCATTTCTAAAAGTTTACAGAAAATGGCACTTTCAGGAAAACAATAAAATATTCAAATATTCTACTTTAGCTAAACTTTTGTATAAAATTATGAATAGAGAATCTATAGCTGAATTGAGATTATCATCTATTAATCCTACCCTGTGGTGGGTAGATATATAAACAATAAACCATATTTCATGATATATTTCATATTCAAAAGCTTATAGAATAATCCCATTATTTCCAGAAAATCAGAGATTAACCAATAAATTTGTATAGAATTGTGGTAGGTTTAATTCTTCTCTTAAGAAGGTAAAACTTTGTGTGTGCCTGTGTGTGTGTGTGTGTGTGTGTGTGTGTGTGTGTATGTGTATAGAAAGAGGGATGAATGTATATACACATATATATGTATATATAATATATTTTATTTATAAATAATCAAAGAAATGTACATTTTAAAAGCTTGTTTTATTTTAGCTTATGATTAGCAACACTTAGATTCTGTCATCACAAAATACCTATGAGAGTGTGACTTAGTAGATATTTTTATGTATTACTGACAGGGATACAAAGTGGTATAATCTTTCAAATGATAGTTTTGTCACATACCTGAAAGCATGATATTTGTATGTCTTTAGATCCAGAATTCCACCTCTGAGAACTTAACTTACAGAAAGAATTAGGTAAATGCACCAAGAAAGATGTGCAAGAATGGTCACCGCAATGTTATGTAAAGAGCCCCCAGTTGTCTTTTAAAAAGGTATAAATTGTTTTTAAATTACATTGTGAAATATTAAAAGAGTATTAAAATAATGATTTCCAGTCACTGAGATAACATATAGTAATGAAAATCTATTATATTCTAGGAACTATTCTAAGAACTAGGCTTTTGTCATCAGTAGAAAGGTGTTAAAGCAGCTGACCAGCTCATTTCATCTCCTCATTAAAAGAGGGATGCCCCTGAGGGAAGAAAGTGACCCAGTCTAATTTCCTTGTGAATGTAATAAGCAGGCTCCTTAACAAATAGACAAATAATATTTTCTATAAAGAGAATATTTACGTGGAATGATTTTAGCAGGATGTCCCTAAATAGGATTGCTCATGGTACACAAACCTAGATGGAATCTATAAAATTTTCAGACATGGGTCCCTAGAAAATGTCATGTTAACTATACAATACTTTAGTGCATAAAATGGTGTCATAAGTAAGATGCTCCCTGTAAGAAGGAACTTATGTACTTCACTTAGAGAACTCATCTGCTTCTCTTGGTTAAAGAAAGTATGTCTCATGTGGGAATGAAGGACAAGAGCCACCATCAAAGTCTCACATCTCTCTTTCATTTGCCCATGAGAGTTGATTTCTTTTACCTTTGATGCTAGGTGTTATCTTTGACTTATAAAATCTGATTTGAAAA
Source organism: Rhinolophus hipposideros (assembly GCF_964194185.1). NCBI lineage: Eukaryota > Metazoa > Chordata > Mammalia > Chiroptera > Rhinolophidae > Rhinolophus > Rhinolophus hipposideros. The sequence goes on from NC_138047.1 coordinate 42,663,986, forward strand.
TCCATTGTTTTGTGTTAGCACCATTGAACTAAAATAAATAAACAGATTTAATAAATAAAGAAGCTTTTCTTTCAGTTGTTCACCAATGTGCTTTTGAGAAGAGTTGATATCTGAATAATAATCTAGATATTAAGAAAGAGCCCATGGAAAGATTATGATGAAAGAGCCAGGGGAAAATTTTGAGAAAAAATATTTTAAACAGAAGTAAAGCAAACTCAAAAGTTTTGTATCTAACTTTTTGGTCTAAGATTTCTTTCACACTCTTAAAAATCACTGACGACCTGAAAAAAAAAACAAAAAAAAAAAAACTTTTGTTTCTGTGATCTATATTTATTCCTATTTTCCATATTAGAAATTAAAGCTCATAATTATAGCATATATATTATTTTAACCATTAATTTTAAAATGGCAGTAAACTCCTTACATGTTAACATAAATAATTTTTTAATTTAATAACGGTGTCTTCCAAAACAAAATATAGACAATGTCAGTATAGTACATTTTTTCAAAATTTTTGAATCTCTACCTTAATATAAAGTATCTGGATTTTTATATCTGCTTTGCCTTTAATCTGTGGGATATCATAGTTTATGTAGCCTCTTGAAAATTACACCATGGAAAATTCCCACAAGTGGTGGGAGAATGAAACTTAACAGGCATATAAAATCTTACCATTATAATAAAAATAGGTTTAAAATTGTGGACCTCTTGAAAGTGTCTTGGTGATGCCCTGGGTTCACAGACCATAATTTCAAAATTTGTGATACTGACAATGAGTTTAATGTATCTGAATAATGGAGAAGATAATTTAGCTGGAGTAACATGAGAGAGGGTGAGGTGGGACATAGAGAACATGAGGTCAAAGATGTAGGAAGGAGCAGATCATTTATGAACATGTAGATCATAGTAAGAAATTCAGAGTTATTCTTATTTCGAAGGAAAAGGACTGAATGATTTTAGGAGGAGTGATTTAATCTCATTTATATTTTAGAAAGTCAACTCTGGTACCTTATGGGAAATTTAGGCTGGGGATGTGTAGAAAAGTATTATTAGCTAGGAGACTTTTTCATTTGTAAGTAAAGATGATTGATGGTGGCTAAAAATAACGGGTAATAATTGTTAATTTGGTCACACCACCATCATATGGAAGCAGTACATTTTGAGGAAAATCTCTTCTGTTGAAATCATATTTACCTGATGGAAGATGCCAGCCATAGTACAGCTGTGAAATTGCTATGAGAATGGTGACCTCTTCATAAATAAAGTCCAGTAAAAAATAAATAAAAGGTGCAGAGTATCACAGAGAGACTTGGATAGGAAATCCTGGAAAACAGTCGCACACTAATTTACAGTTACACCAAGAAACATCTGCCCACACTGACTTTTTAAAGATTTGGTTGAATTAATAAATTCTGTTTTTTGTTTTTATTATCTTTCAGGTGAGTTGTTGTCACATTCAAAGTAAAGAACCCTTATTAATACACGGAATTGTTCTGTAATATTAATATGAAGAGAGATAACATGTTAAATTAATAATCTGGATTGAAGAGTTGAATATATTATAATTTTATGTTAATTATTGAAGAAAAAAGAGACATGCAAAGTCTCCCAGTGTTTATGTAAACAGTGATATCGGTCATTACCTTTGAATGGTAATATTACTCTTGCTTATTTTCTTGTTATCATTTTCTAAAATTTTAAAACAGTTACTAGAGTAGTACTTCTATAATTGTAAAAGCACTGTGAAAAATTTCAAACATTTTTAAGTATTTCTATAACATAATTCAGTCTTAAAAATAAATGAGGAACTTGTTATAAAATGGTATAGCTCTACTTTAAAGTTCAGATTTATACATTAATAACACCTAATTTAAAATAAATGCCCAAATACATACCCATATTTTAGAAACAATAGATATATCCTACTACAAAATAACCTTATGATATGTGAAGCAAAAATTAAAAGTATATTTTTATAGCTTATATTATTTTTATTATTTTACAAGGAGTCTAAATATATTTAACTACACCAAAAGATATCAGTTTTAACATGAATTCCAAATTTATAGAGTATTACGCTGAAAGGTTAAGAAATTCACATTGAGTTATGAATAAACTGAAATATACCTGATTGTTCATAACTATTCTATTCACAATAAGCACACGGTCCAGTAAGCTTTTTGAGCCATTGTGCATACATTTTAATCTTAGCTGGTGTGTTAATGTCTTCAGCCAAATTATGAATGCTACATTACAGAATATAACAAAGACTAGACTATAGATAAGTAAGCTTTATTAAACAGAAATGACTTGTTATGTAAAATGTCCTTGAAGTTCTATTTTATGTATAACTTCTTGTATTTGCAGTATTTCTGAACATTTTCATTTAGGTTTAAACCAAGTGAAACATATACTTTTCCACTTCACAGTCAGAATGTTACATGTATTTCAAATGTTTTATTTGCTACCTAAGTTTCATTTGGAAATGTACATTTTAATTTTAATAAAATGAAATCGTGACAGTGTGATATGTAATACAGTAAAGTACCACTTAACTCTTAATTACCTATGATTGTGTTTGTGTTATAGTTAGTAATACATTTCTGTTTGGTGTTTCCAAATAGAGAGGACCATGTTATATACATTCCAAACATAAAGATGAATTTTCTGAGGTTTTCTAGGACAAATTGAGCACACACTTGTACACACACACACACACACTCATACACACACACACACAGAGCATTCACAAGCTTGCTGTAGAAAGCCAGTAGGTGGAGACATGTCTATAGTCACCAATTTGATTTACTTTTTTTGCTTAGCTGCTTTTGAATAGACATAGGCATTTTGGTTGTAGTTTCAATCGGACAAAATTACCAGCTGGCTCTGAATCTAGAATTGCTAGCTGTGGCTCACATTTCATTGTTACCATTGTGATTTTGTTTAAGTCTGGTAGAGAAATATTTCAGTCTGAAACAAAGTAGGTGTTTTCACAAAGAACCATCTGTCAAAACCCTTTGCCAGAAACCTGTTAAATGTTCTCTTTCGTAATTGGATTTGGAGGTTCTTGTTTTTGTTTTGTTTCTTTTTTGTTTGTGTTTTACAAAAACAATGCTGCATCATGAAGTCAAGTTTATTTTCAAATAGTATTTTGTTTTCACTCAGCACTTCAATCTGAGTGCTTCTATGCAAATTTGTATAAGCTCCCCAAATCATAAAGCATGACAACCAATACCTGTCTTTTCAATGTCAAGGCTCCAGAGAGAAAGCAGAGGCATATATGATGGGAATCACCTTGTATGTTAGTGGGTTTTGTAAAATTATATATGTTGTTGTCTAAACAGTACCAACAAGAAAAGCCTGTTAGGATTATTATGAAATGTGCCTAATCTTGACTTAGTAAATCTATTTATAAATGGAAATTATATTTTACCATGATATTTGTTATATCATTATTTGTGATAAAACTGTTAAAATAACATAATTGTATTCCAATAAATGTAGTATGTACAATCCAACTGTACATTAATAGATTATATATACATTTAATAGAAAAAAATGAAGCTGTAAACAGAGGAAGTTCTCTAGTATGTGGCAAGCACCATACTATTCAGTCATTAGTACTACCGTGTTTCCCTGAAAATAAGACCTAGCAGGACCATGAGCTCTAATGCGTCTTTTGAAGCAAAAATTAATATAAGACCTGGTCTTATTTTACTATAATATGAGAATAATATAATACCAGATTGTTATAATATGATATAATGTAATGTAATGTAATGTAATGTAATATAATATAATATAATATAATATATAATACTGGGTCTTGTATTAATTTTTGCTCCCAAAGACGCATTAGAGCTGATGGTCCTGTTAGGTCTTATTTTCAGGAAAACACGGTATATTTAAGTGAGAGAGACAGAAATTAATGCAAATAATCACCCACTAACTTATGTAATTATAATATGTTACTGGGTTGGAATCATTTTCTTCAGCTCTTCTTGAGGGAATGATTTCAGTCAGCTATAAATATAGACATATATATGTGTGTGTGTGTATAAATATAGACATATATATATGTGTATATATATATACACATATATATATAGTCACAGGATGTGGAGTACAGCATAGGGAATGGAGTCAATGGAATTGTAACAGTTACATACGGTGTCAGAGGAGTAATAGATTGGGGAAGGGGTGTTATCACTTTGTGAGTGGTGTAAATCTCTAACTATTACATTGTTTTATACACCTGAAACAAAAAAAAGAAAATAAATCAGTCGAGAGAGAGCTTTTTTGCAGGTATAGGGTGGTAAGAAGTTTCTTAGTAAAGGCAGATGTACTCCAAGATGTGGAGCAGACCAATCCCAAGAAGGGAAAGGCCTCTCCTGATCTTTTATGAAGGCTTTCATTTCTACAGGTAGAATTGTCTCCCCATCTCCCTTCTCCTTACCTCTCTCTTTCTCCTGCTGAGGTGTCCAGTCTTCCCTTTTGGTTCTCAAGGAGTTTCTGTTAATTTTCTTTTTAGAATTTGTTTGAGAAGCTCACTAAAAGGGTCCTGATAAGCAGGATGTATACTGTGATAAGCAAGGTGTGTTTCTTCTCTGGCTTTTAACAATGGGTCCCTTTGATTTAGTGGAATGAGAGCAGCTGCTAGGGGTCTTGACCCAAGTAGGAGCTGCAGCAAGGGGCTTTCTTAACTGGGACTAGGTCTCTCCTTCTGCTCATTTATATCTATCTACCTACCCTGTCAATTATGCACTGTGAAATATTTATCAAGGGGAAGTTCAGGGAGCTATACGCATAAACACTAAGTTGCAAAGTAGTATAGATAGCATTATCTTAATTAAATATAACACTTGTAAGTGATAATTATCAATATGTGTTACCTAACTAAAGGAGTTTGTTTTGCCTGCACACATCAAAGCCAAAGGAGACAGAACAGGAGTTTGCAACAAAGCACCTTGAAGTTTAAGGAAATAGCACCAAGCCTGCAGGTACAGGTGAGCTAGTGCTGAAAGACCTGGCTTCCTGATGGCGTGTGGGTTACAGATTGTACAGGGCAGTCACAAGACAGTGTGGGTTAGGGTTCGGGGTCGTGTTGGGAGCTGATTGGTCAGAGATGAGGTAAGAGTAACGAGTCATTTCTTCAGGTCTTGAGGACAGTTCTGAGGTCTTTGCCGAGTTCCTGCGTCTGGTTTCATGGGAAAGTAGCCAAGGGATCGGTCCACCTTAGGGCTCAGGAGCTGAAACCTAACTTAGGTCAAGATGTTATCTAGTCTGCCAGAGGGCCGGACCTGTGACCTTTAGTCAGGTCCAGGATTCTGTCCTCTGCTGCGTCGGGGCTTGCTGATATCTGGGGGAAGACGAGGCCTCTGAGGGGTGTATATAGAGAGAGATGGTATGATTTCTAGAGCTAGGATTTAAATCTGAATTACATCAAAGTCATAATGGTCCTGGGTTTCATATGCACAAAAAAATCTAAAACAATTATATTGAGGGATGGGAAGGGATGGGAAGATGTTTAGTTTTGAATGGTCTGGACTATTTTTATTTTGTCAATACAATTCAATTATAGAAAAAAAATTCAATTGTAGGAAAATATTAAGTTACATTAGTACAAATGAATTGATAAAAAATTTTTAAATTTTCAACATTTCAATATGTAATTAAGAAAATAGATTAAATTATTTAAAAATCAATATTTATAAACTCAGTGCTTTCCTTATTTTAGAGAAAATATTTCTGGGTTCAATAATACTTGAACAGAAAAAATCTACTCATTGATTTGCAGCTGCAATGGCTCAGTGGAAATTAAAATGCTCTGCTTGTTTTCCTCAACATGATAAACCTCATTAAGGAGAGAATACAGAGGAGTCAGTGACTTGCCTGAGGACAAGAGTTCATTTCTAGGAAAGTGGAAATATTTTCTGTCTAGACCAGAGGTCAGCAAAATAGAGCCTGTGAGCCAAATTCAGCCCATGACCTGTTTTTATAGGGTCTTCAGACTAAGAATAAATATTACATTTTAAATGTTTGAAGAAAGATCCAAAGAAAATTCTCAGTCTTTTAGTGGGCCCCTGTCCCTGGGCTGTGACAGTCACAGATGTTGCTTACCTTTATTTCCTTTTTCTGTGAGTCAGAAAGACTAGAAGGATCTAGAGTGGGAAGAATGGCTTTCAACTGATAGAAGACTCTGGGAGTCTTTTTCCACTGGAAAGTAGGTCTTTGGTATGGAGTATGTGCTTCAGATATTTCAATGTATACTTTTTCCTTTGCCCTGCCAGAGCCATGAGGACATCACTCTTGACTTTTAATACTAAGAACCTAGTAGGGTTCTTAGAGGTAAAATCTATGAAAAAGTGCCCTCTTCCAAACCCCACCAAAACCTGTCACTTCTGGGATTTTCACTGTCAAGTTAGTCCACACCCAGCCTTCAGCAAATCATGGAAATTACCATTTAAGTATTCCTATGAGTTCTAGTGATTTCTGATCAAAATAAGCAGATCATGGCCCTGGCCCTTAGGATTAACCTGCGTCTCCACATTGCTGGATGGGATTATGCAAACATAGTTCTCTGATGAGTACAAAGAAAGTCATTGATTTTCAGTTTTTCAGCTTTTCTTTTCTTTTTTCGTCATTTAAGGATAGTAATGACCACATATAAGCTCTTTACATATTAGAGCTGAAAAAGAAAATCCATTGTACTTTCTATCGCATATCTTTGGAATGAATGTCCTGATGAAGGAAATACCAGAATTCTGAGTGGAAATAGAATTTCAGGTATGCACAGAAAATTATAAACCCTCCAAAATGCTAGTGTTATTGCGAACATGGTTTGCAAATGTCCTACAATAATGAAAAACGTTTTTTTCTTTATTCACTGATTATACTTTTCACACATGGCATATGCTAGAATCATCAGTAATGTACACATTCTAACTAGTAGAATGTGTACATTATTCATCACATTTTAATCCATAGTATTGCACCATTCCAGTTATATATTGTGCAGCAGCTACTTGTGCCTTGCATCATATTTTTAGACACCAAATAAATATATTTTGATATACTACAATGTTAATAACAATATGTAGAAACAAGATCATATGATGACTAAAATAATAATAAAACATATCAATACAAGAAACACTGCAAGTTGCTACAATAGGAATACCAGAGGCAATGGGTACTATAGTCTCAGAGAAAGGTTAAGGAGCTATTTAGCCTTAACAGAAAAGGTAAGATTCAATAAAAATCTTAAAGAACTAAATAGATGGAAAAGACAGGTGATAGAACTGTGGTCTCTCACATTTTGACAGCAAGAGAGATAGCCCAATGATTTGGTATGAAGTACAAACAGGATAATCCTACTTGTTAAATCTCATGCTGCTCATTTCTTGGTATACCACAATTATCTTTTTTAAACAAAATTCAGCAGAGTGAATATGAAACAGTGGATGTGAAGAATGTTTGGAGAGATGCACCTCTTACTTATTTTCTGTACCGTGTTTCCCCAAAAATAAGACCTAGCTAGACCATCAGCTCTAATGCGTCTTTTAGAGCAAAAGTTAATATAAGACCTAGTATTATATTATATTATATTATATTATACTATACTACATTACATTATGTTATACAAGGCCCGGTATTTATTATATTATATTATATTATATTATATTATATTATTATCTTAATTATATTGTATTATATTATATTATAAATTATATTATATTATATTACATTACATTATATTACATTTGGTCTTATATTATATTAAAGTAAGACTGGGTCTTATAATAATTTTTGCTCCAAAAGATGCATTAGAGCTGATGGTCTGGCTAATTCTTATTTTCAGGGAAACACAGTATAAAGATGCATTTCTGCAAATATTCCACATATCTACTGATTCTCATACATCCTGCTGAATTTTGTTGAAAAAAAAGAGACTATTTTTTTCTGTAGGATATGACAGCAAGAAGAGAGCAGAGATAATTTGAGAGCTGTAGAATTGATAGAATCTATAGTATGCAATTATTTAAGAATATTGAACATGCACAAAGACAAAAATGCATAGGTAACAAGAATGCATATTAAAACTAGGTGATTTTTAATATTCGAAATTTCCTTACTATTAGATAAAAATCAGAATTGATACAGTGATTTGCACCATATGCATATTAACATGAAATTATATGCCCATTAATTACTGTAGGCAAGAGAGTTCTAGTAAATAGATTTTTTTTTTTTTTTAGTTAATAGATTTTAAAATGACAATCTTTCTCCTCAATTAATCTTTTCATTATATAAATATAATTTTGTAATATTTCTTGAGGATGTGTTTACAAGTAATGAAATTGTTTAGTTGAAATTAGACTAGTCAGGAAGTACCATGGTGATAAAATCAAAATACTTATTTAATATATATAAGACACATAATATGTAATATAATAAAAATATTTATTTCCAACTATAAGCCATTCATATTTTTCTCTTTTGTTTATGTGAGAATTCATCTATCAAACTCCTAGCTCCTTAGTATATAGCTAATTCTCATTTTCAATTTTAATGTTTTCTAATGACAGTAGCTTTTGGCTCATACTTTCTTGAATGTTATTATTCGATTTAAAAATACAGTAAGTGCATTTTCAATCCAAAATGAATTGTATTTTATAAGTATCAGTCTTTAGAACAGAAACATAGGAAATAAAGTGCAGAGTTATAGAATGTAGAAAACTTTCAGAGTTACATTTTTCTTGTACCTCTGTTTTATTTACAAGTATATATTTTTGTATCCAAGTTTAATTTTTAATGCTCCTCTTCTTTAATGTCTTATTTTGGAACAATTTAGGTTTACAAAAAATTAATAGGTTAAAAGACAAAGATAGTTAAAATAACTATGATTACAATAATTAGTTAAGGGATACAAAAGATAAAAAGATGTAAAATGTGACATCAAAAACATAGGATGTGATGGGGGAGAGTAAAAATGTTGAGCTTGATAAGGGGATCAAATTTAAGTTGTCATCAACTAAAAATACTCATAGACTGTTATAGATATAAGTTGTTATATGTAATTATATGTAAGCTTCATGGTAACCATAAAACAAATACTTATAGTATAATAAATACACAAAAGAGAAAGGAAAAGGAATATAAGCATACCACTTTTTAGGTCAAAAACACACCTTTTTACGATAGCCAACATGGAAGCAATGTAAATGTCCATCGATGGAGAAATGGATAGAGAAAATGTGGTATATATCCGTATATATATCCAATATATATCCGTATATATATCCATATATACGGATATATATATGTATATATATATGTGTATACACACATATATATATATATATATATATATATATATATATATATATATATATATATGATGGCATATATCATATGTAATGGAATGTTATTTGTGACGGGCCAGCCGCCACGAGTCGAAAGGTACCTGAAAGGGGGAGTGGAAATGAAAGAAAGAGGCACACACAAATGATGATGCGGCCGGTCTCCAGGGATGCTGGAGCAGATTTATTTTTCCTTCACCAATATATACCCTTTGGGTACGTGCAGTTTAACAATCACATGTGCGCATTACCTCACAGAAGGTAAATTTCTAACTTCAAAGAAACTACAGAGTCACTACAAAACTCCCCAAAGTAATTAACATACGAAAGAGACTACCATTTGTCCTGATAGCCATCAGTTATCTGTGTCCGGGGAAAACCGGCAACTCCCACCTCATTTCTCTGCAACTTGCAAGCTCCCCAGGTGCTCTGCAGAGATAATGTTTTAGAAGCCAGACCACAAGACTCCTGAGAAACAAGAAATCATGGCTCCCCACAGTTATTCAACCATGAAATCATGCCATTTGCAACAACATGCATGGACTTCGATGGCATTATGCTAAGTGAAGACAAATATCATATGATCTCTCTTATATGTGAAATCTTTAAAAAAGAAATTAAGCTCATAGACACACAGAGAACAGATTGGTGGTCGCATGCTGCAGGGGATGGGGGAGTGTTAGGAGAAATGGGTGAACTATTTTTGGGAGGTTTTCTTAGTTTAAATGAATTAAATAAAAAATTAAAAATTAAATGAAATATGTTGAAACTAAAAAAAAGTTGCAAATATAGTATGGGAAAATCTCTCACACCTTTCATCCAGCTCCCCCTGAGAGTATCACTTTACATATCAATGACATATTTATCAAAATGAAGAAATTAACATTGGTACACAAACGCTACTTACTAACCTACAGAGTTTATTCAAATTTTCCCAGTATTTTCAATTATGTCCTTTTACTGTGCCAAAATTCAAATTCAATCTTGGTTGTTATTTTGCATTAACTTATGCAATTAATGCCTCCGATATGTGTTAGTTTCTCACTCTTCCATTATTTTCAGTAACCCTGCCACATCTGAAGAGTTAGTACCTGATCATTTTGTAGAATGTCCCTTGATTTGGAGTTGTGTGATGATTTCTCACCGTGAGAGTACAGTTATGGATTTTGAGGGAAAATACAAGGGAGGTGAAGTGCGCTTGTCATTGTATTGTATTTAGTAATATCTGGTATTAACAATACTTATTATTGGAGTCTGACACTAATTTTGGAAATTTCTTGGCTGTTACTTCTTCTAATATTTCTTCCTCCCCCTTCTTTCTGTTTTCTCATTCTAAGATTCCAATTAAAGCATATAGTAATCATTTTTATATTGATTCATAGCCTTTGGATAGTATGAGGATTTTTCTTTCATTTTTGTTTGTTTCTTTGTTTTTCTACTTGTATTGCATTTGAGCTAATTTTTATTGACAAATCTTCAAGTTCACGTTTTTTTCTTCAACAATTTGAATCTACTGATAATTCCATAAATAATTTTCCATTTCTGTTAGTGGTTTTCAAAAATCATTCCTAAAATTTTAATTTTATTCTTTCTTATAGTTTCCATACCTGTGCTGAAATGACTCATCTGATATTGTTCTGTTCATCTGATATTGCATCCCAGACCTTTCTTGGATCCCCTGTGGCAGAGTAACATTTAGGTACTCAATATTTTAAAAACACTTCTGTCAAAGTAATTATCATGTTACAATAGATAACACTAATTTACCATCTCTGAGTCATATATTTTGTTTTTATTTTAACATTTCAGTGTTTATTTTCCTTTTCTAAATTAGAGACTTTGTGGATAAAATTTTACAATAACTATAGTTCTTTTCTTTATTAAAATAGAAAGCTGCCACTTCATCACTGAAAGATTACAATAATATCCTCAAATCAAATATTTGATTGCTTTCGCAAATATCATGCCCCAGCAGAGTGCAACTTCTGAGAGGACACAGGAACATTAAAAATAATATGAGTGACTAATTAGTATAATTATGACTAAATATATTCAATTTATGAAGAATATTTCACAAGCCTTAGCATAATTGTTGTGTTAGATGTATAAAATAACCTTTATCCCTGTGTCCTTAATAATGTAAAATTTGAGTTTGTTTGGGTAGGAAAATGTGCTTATGCTATTGGGAGACCTCGGAGATACTTATTTTGTGATGGTGTGCTAATTGCTGTCAGGACTTTTCTTGATGATGATTAATAATTAGGGTCCCATCTAATACTTCTCTTTCTAAAAGACCTTTATCAACATTAACACTTTTGACCTTTTTAATTGCGTGAATTAAAGCTAGGAATAGGTGTTTTTAATGTTCTGTACTTTCATGCCTGGAGCTTGAAATAATGTTTGCTTTCTCAATGGCATTCAGCAAGTTTACAGTTCCCTCAGTAAATGTGACTTTAAAGGTGGCTCCGTAGTGGGTATTAATTTGGTATTCATAAACCTTTCAGCTACACTTAGCACTTTCTTGGTGTTTGCTGAATTCTCCTTGATGCATCTATGTCATTCTAATTATAGATTTTAACTGGGCTGCACAAATACATGCACTATTTATAAGATTGTCTGCTTTTTCTTCTTTTTATACAAAATTTAAAATGGCAGTTTTTGGACTTGTCATTCAAATCTGTCAGGGAATGTCAATGATGTGAAGTCATATTGAGAATGCAGAGCTGTACTGCAGAAATAAAGGTATCTTTGATACACAGCCTCCCAATTAGGCAGGTCACCTATTGTTCCTTTAGGGAAAGTGTGAAAAATAACATGATTTGAGAAAAAAATTTATTGACATATATACAGGAAATAAAAGCATACTACTTAGGAAAAATGCATTTTGCACAATAATAAAAGTATGAATAAAGAATATAACAACAGACAGTTATTATTAATCCATATATGTATGCTTGATATGTAGAAAAAAATAATAGACATATTTTCCCATGCATACATATATACATAAATGTGCATTAATCATATATAAAAATATATACAGCGATTAAAGTATATCAGCTCTATATTAAAATTTTTAACATATTACCTATATTACTTTTAACATTCTATATCTAGAAGATGTACCACAAAGCCGAGAATTAAGTGAAACTTCTTTCACATTTTTTTTTTTCCTAATCATTATGTGAAGACTAACAGCTGGAAGTTAAACCCACGGTTTTACCTTTTATGGTGTTATCTGGACATACTTCAAATAAAATGAAGGTAGATTAGTGAAAACCTTGGCAAAGATGAGAGAAAAATCTCTTATTTTTCACACATTCAAAACCCATTTGAACCTAATCATTTTAGTGCTGACATGAACAGCTGTGCTGGTGCTCATGATTTGATAATGAGAGTCATGTGTCTGAAACACAGTTTTTAGAAAACTAATGCTTTGTAGACTAAAGGTAATTGTGTGTGGATGTCATTATGTACACACACAGGACTAGAAAGCATTTTTATAATCCACTTATCATTTCTCCATTATATTTTTGTTGACACAGTACATTATAAAGAATAAATGAATGTCGTATTTTTTCAGGTTATTATAAAACATGTTCAAAGTAAAAATTATTTAATTTGATAATTTGCCCTTGTTTTGTAGTCTTCATATGTTAGAATATATCATAGATATATCCATTTGCTTTTGCTTTACAGCATTATGAAATAAAAAGACAAGATATTGCCTTTTTTTTAGCTTGAGAAAACTGAACTATACAGAGTTTCAGTGACTTGCCCTAGATGACATATACATTCATGGAAGAATTAATGACAAGTGCCTCTTGATACTTACACAGATTTTGTTCATCTCTGAATATTATAATATAAATTAATAACTGAATAATATTATTTTTTGTATTGCTCAGGATTTTTTGGGGGACAAAACTTTGTTAAAACCTTGTTCAATTAAATTAAACCTTGTCCCAATGTTCAACATGCAAAACCTTGTTCAAGCCCAACAAATGCAGGAAAAAGCACAATGAAAAATATTTAGTAACTAGCTGCCAAGATAGATTGAATAAAAATATATACCTTTTAATTTCATAACATCATAAAATTAAATATAAAAATAATTGTCAAAATATGATGACATAAAAAATAACTAAAATAAAAGAGAATACTTTTTTTTTTCTGATAAACTGTCTTGACTATTCTAGCTTCAAGTTTATTGTTCTGAGATAATTGTTATCCTACCCTATATATTAATGAGGAAGTTTATTCAAACATTTTTGTGACAATCTAGAGTAAAGAACAGAAAGTACTAATACAGGAAACTGAAAGCTTGTTAAATTCCTAGGCATTAATTGAGATTTAGGATAGATTACAAGGATAAATAATATAATCCAAATGAGTAGAAACATTGAAAAATTTTCTAATTTTAATATTAAATCAAAACAGATACATTCAAAAAGACCTTAAAGGAATTATGGAGAATATCAATAGCCAGATTTTCATATTGGAACAGTTCTGAAGATTAACCAAAATTTTCATAAATTACCAAAACAATTAAAATTTGTAAAATGAAACAAATTTCTATAATCTAGATATTTATTAAAACCACTCTAGATATTTATTTCATATTTAAAAAATTCCAAAATCTCTCTGAAGATATTAAATATAGTTACTCTAAAGCTTCCGTGTGTCTACTGATAATTTTCCTAGGTAAGAGATTTTTTCAGATTTTATTTTTTTCTGGCTCTCTTTCTTGGTGTTGTATCTCATAAGTTTTAGTCAGTCTTATTGAAAATAAGTATATACTTGAATTTTCTGACTACCCAAATGATTGTGGAGTATGGTATTCAAAGGGACATACTGGGAACTTATATTTGGGGATTTGTGGCACTCTGTTATTCATTGATTGTTTTGTAACCTCTTTGGTCCAAACATTTCTACTTTCTACTTTACATTATGGGTGAATCCCACTTCTTCCAGATGTCCAACAAAGAATGAGTTGAGAAGGAGGCATTGACAAATCAGTTGCTTGAAGTTGTATCTGCCTGGTGTTTGCCACAGGACTCCTTGTAGGTAGGATTTTCAATAGTTTTATCTAAAGGAACTAGAAATTTTATCAGAAATACTCTGAATAGTCTTCATTTTTTTATGTGAAGTAAAATATATATAATGTGAGTTTAATATCCTCATTTTTTGCTTTTGTTTTAATAAAGTAACATATTAAAGAACATATTTGAGTCAGTAGAATCTTCCTTGCAGCTTTAACATGTGCATTTTTTAAACTTACAAGTGACCCCAAAGGTTCATTAAGATCTAATGATAAGAAATTAGATGAAGTTAGAGATCACTTAGATCATTCTTATAATTCCTTTTTATCCACTACACAAGGGTAATGGTATTTTGGAATTTTCTTTTCCAATTGGGGAACAAGTTTCTTGTGTACAACAAGGTTATACTTTCATTGCTTCTATAATAATAATTGAAATTACAATATTATTATAATCACTCTGTGCCATCATTGTGGTTTAAGCAAAGTACGAAATAGGAGGTGTGACAACCAAGTTCACAAACTTGCCACCGTGCACTTACATTGGCAGCACATTACAAACAGCTCAGTAAGGTTTCATAACCTTGGTATATCAGTGTCTCACAGTGGTGCTCATGTCCATTTGTGGTGGTGTCTTGCTAAGTGGCATTCATTATTGTTGTTGTGTGTTTTTGTGTGCTGTCGGGAGAATGTCTGAGCACAAATTAGAGTAACGAACAAACATTAAATTACTTGTTAAACTTGGCAAGAGTGGAAGTGAAATCAGGGACATGTTAGTCCACATGTATGGGGTTAATGCCATGAAGAAAAGGGCAGTGTACAAATGGATTGAACATTTTTCTGAGAGGAGAGAATGTGTCACTGATGAAGAGAGGTCAGGGCGGCCAGTAATGAGCAGAACTGATGAAAACATTGCAAAAATTAATTGAATTGTGCATCAGAATCATTGGCTGACTATGAGCAGCATAGCAGACCGAGCAAACATTGATAGAGAAACAGTTAGGAAAATCTTAACTGAAAATCTTGGCATGAGAAAGGTGTGTGAAAAAATGGTCCTGAAGAAGCTCACCAATGAACAAAAGCAAAGGAGAGTCGAATTTTGCCAAGACCTTTTGGAGAGGCAAGATTGTTTTGGGCTATATTAGCACAGCGATGAAACATGAGTGTACCAATAAGACCCTGAAACAAAGTGTCAATGTGTGCAATGTAAGTCAGCCAATTCTCCACGATCAAAAACGATGTGTCAGTCCAAATCAGGAGTCAAAACAATATTGCTAAACTTTTTTGATATCAGAGGGATCATTCATTATTAATGTGTACCAACAGGACAAACAGTTAACCAAGTTTACTATTTGGAAGTGCTGAAAAGGCTGCGTGAAAAAGTTAGAGGAAAATTACCTGAACTTTTTGCCAACAATTCATGGCTCTGGCATCACAACAATGCACCAGCTCACACGGCACTGACTTTGAGGGAGTTTTGAGCCAGGAAACAAATAACTATATTGGAACACCCTCCCTACTCACCTGATCTGGCTCCCAAGACTTCTTTCTTTACCCAAAGGTAAATGAAATATTGAAAGAAATTTTGATGACATTCAGGACATCAAGAGTAATACGATGACAGCTCTGATGGCCATTCCAGAAAGAGTTCCAAAATTGTTTTGAAGCGTGGACTAAGCACTGACATCAATGTATAGCTTTCCAAGGTGAATACTTTGAAGATGACCGTAGTGATATTCTGCAATGAGGTATGCAGCACTTTTTCTAGGATGAGTTTGCTAACTTAATTGTCATACCTCTTACAATTTAGAGAATGTTTTTCTAGATAAATTTTTCCACCTGTCTTTTATCTTACATTTAAGAAGTCCTTGGTATTAACTGTTTTTCTCAATTCTATTGATGGTTTCCTCAAAGTTTCATGAAAGGTGTAGCTAATAAATTAATAGTGCACAATAATTAATAGCTAAGTTAGAGTCATGACACCAGGTTTCCTTTTATAAACTGTTACTAATACATTGTAAAGTTTTAGGAAAACCATTTAACTTATATTTGAGTTTACCTATAATCACTGAGATCTTTTCTAACTTAAAATTCTTTGCTATGTAAAAAAACTCTCCTGTATGCTCACATTGTGAAACATGCTTAAAAGATGTTTCTTATCATTAAAATATGACAAACATGCAATCATATTATAAATCATCCCATTTTCTCCACATTGCTGTAGAAAAAGATATGACAGTTAGGGAATTGGTAGTTATCCTTAAAAAGTGTTATTGAAGTTTACAGTAGACAGAGTTGGATAATAATCCTGTGCTTTCTGAACTAAAAAATCAATCTTTTCTTACCCAGTGACTCTAAACTGGAGCGAAATACTACTTTTGCCAAAAAAAAAAGATAGGAAAACTGTAACAACAATGGAGTTGACATCACCCTACTACAATTCCTACTGTCATACTTATGTCAGATGTGACAAACTTTGAAAAGGGTCTGTGCAACTAGTATCTGTCATGCACCTGTACTCTCCAGACAATTCTAAAGCTAAGAAAAAGAGAAGCTGCAGATTTTGTTTATGGTGGATAAAAATGTGTTGATACTAAGACATTTAAAATATAAAATATAAGCACTAATAGGTATTTCTAAAGCATCTGAAGATTATGTGTGAAACTAGTTATACGATATATGAGGTAAAAAGAATACTAGAATGATATATGGTTTTTATATACTTGATGCAATCATAGTAGACAGATTATTATTGGCATATTAAGAAAGTACCACTGCACCATGTTCCAAAAATAAATCATATATTATGGTAATTATTTCAAGAATCACTAAGATGATCTGAATCCTGAACTAGTATTCTGAAGTCAAAGCTCTATTTTCTTTTTTTTTTACTATATTGGGGTGACAATTGTTAGTGAAATTACATAGATTTCAGGTGTACAATTCTGTATCACATCATCTATAAATCCCATTGTGTGTTCACCACCCGGAGTCAGTTCTCCTTCCATCACCATATATTTGATCCCCCTTACCTTCATCTCCCACCTCCCACCCCCCGTACCCTCTGGTAACCACTAAACTATTGTCTGAGTCTATGAGTTTCTGTTTCTCATTTGTTTGTCTTGTTCTTTTGTTGTTTTTGGTTTCTATACCACATATACAATGAAATCATATGGTTCTCTGCTTATTTCTCTGACTTATTTGGCTTAGCATTATACTCTCAAGATCCATCCATGTTATCACCAAGATTCCTATATCATCTTTTCTTACTGCCGAATAGTATGCCATTGTGTATATGTACCACAACTTCTTTATCCATTCATCTATCGAAGGATATTTTGGTTGTTTCCATGTCTTGGCCACCGTAAACAAAGCTGCAATGAACATTGGAGCACACATGTCTTTATGTATAAATGTTTTCAGATTTTTTGGGTAGATACCCAGGAGAAGGATTGCTGGGTCATATGGTAATTCTATTTGTAATTTTTTGAGGAACCTCCACACTGTGTTCCATAATGGCTGCACCAGTCTGCATTCCCACCAACAGTGTATGAGGGTTCCTTTTTCTCCACAGCTTCTCCAACACTTGTTACTATTTGTCTTGTTGGTTGATGATAACCATTCTGACTGGGTTGATATCTCATTGTGGTTTTTATTTGCATTTCTCTGATGATTAGTGATGTTGAGCATTTTTTCATATGTCTATTTGCCATTTGTATGTCCTCTTTGGAGAAATGTTTCTACAGGTCCTCTGCCCATTTTTCAATTGGGTTGTTTGTTTTTTTGTTGTTGAGTTTCATGAGTTCCTTGTATATTTTAGATATTAGCCCCTTATTGGAGGCACTGTTTGTAAAAATCTTCTCCCTTTCACTTGGTTGCCCTTTTATTTTGTCGATGGTTTTTTTTGCTGTGCAGAATCTTTTAAGTTTCGTATAGGCCCATTCATTTATTTTAGCTTTTACTTCCATTGCCTTTGGAGTCAAATTCATAAAATGCTCTTTAAACCCAAGGTCTATAAGTTTAGTACCTATGTATACTTCTTTGCCCTTTATTGTGTCAGGTCTTATGCTTAAGTCTTTGATGCATTTTGAATTAATTTTGATATATGGTGACAGATAGCAGTCCAGTTTGATTCTTTTGCACGCGGTTATCCAATTCTCCAACCACCATTTATTGAAGAGGCTGTCTTTCCTCCATTGTAGGTTTTTAGTTTCTTTGTTAAAAATCATCTATCCATATTTATGTAGTTTTATTTCTAGGCTCTCAATTCTATTCCATCGGTCTATGTGTCTGCTTTTCTGCCAATACCATGCTGTTTTGATTATTGTAGCCCTGTAGTACAAGCTAAAGTCAGGAAGTGTGATATCTCCAGTACTGTTCTTTTTTCTTAAGATTGCTTTGGCTGTTCCAGGTCTTTCGTGGTTCCAAACAAATCTGATGATTTTTTGTTCTATTTCTTTAAAAAATGCCATTGGGATTTTGATGGGTATTGCATTAAATCTGTATATTGCTTTGGGTAATATGGCCATTTTAAATATGTTGATTCTTCGAATCCATGAGCACGGAATGTCTTTCCATTTCTTTGTGTCTTCTTCAATTTCTTTCAAAAATGTCTTAAAGTTTTCAGCATATAGGTCCTTCACATCCTTGGTTAAGTTTATTCCTAGGTATTTTATTATTTTTGCTGCAATTGCAAAGGAATTGTTTTTTGTATTTCTTTGTCTGAGAATTCATTGTTAGTATATAGGAATGCAATGGACTTTTGTACATTGATTTTCTAGCCAGCAACTTTACTGTATTCGTTGATTGTTTCTAATAGCTTTTTGGTAGAGTCTTTAGGGTTTTCTATATATAGCATCGTGTCATCTGCAAAGAGTGATAATTTAACTTCTTCATTCCCAGTTTGTATGCCTTTAACTTTTTTCTCTTGCCTGATTGCTTTGGCAAGGACTTCCAACACTATGTTGAAAAGTAGAGGAGATAGGGGACAGCTCTGTTGTGTTCCTGAACATAGAGAAAAGGGCTTCAGTTTTCACCATTAATTATGAGATTAGCTGAGGGTTTGTCATATATGGCCTTTATTATGTTAAGGTATTTTCCTTCTATACCTATTTCATTAAGTGTCTAAATCATAAATGGATGTTGTAGCTTGTCAATTGCTTTTTCTGCATCAATTGATATATTTTTGTCATTTATTGATATGATTTTTGTTCTTTATTTTGTTTATGTGATGTATCTCATTTATGGATTTGCGAATGTTGAACCATCCTTGTGCCCCGGGGATGAACCCCCCTTGGTCATGATGAATAATCTTTTTAATGCATTGTTGTATTCGATTTGCTAGAATTTTGTTTAGGACATTTGCATCTGTATTCATCAGAGATTTTGGTCTGTAGTTTTCTTTTTTTGTGTTGTCCTTACCAGGTTTTGGTATCCGGGTAATGTTGGCCTCATAAAATGAGTTAGGGAGTATTGTCTCTTCTTCAATTTTCTGGAAGAGTTTGAGCAGGATTGGTATAAGGTCCTCTTTGAAGGTCTGGTAGAATTCACTAGTTAAGCCATCTGGTCCCGGACTTTTGGTTTTGGGAAGGTTTTGGATGACTGATTCAATTTCGTTACTGGTGATCGGTCTGTTTAGATTTTCCAGTTCTTCATGGTTCAGCCTTGGAATGCTATATGTTTCTAAGAACTTGTTCACTTGTTGTAGGTTATTGAATTTGATAGCATATAGTCCTTCATAGTATTCTTGGATGATTCTTTGTATTTCCGTGGTGTCCGTGATAACTTCCCCTTTTTCATTTCTGATTTTGTTAGTTAGTGTCTTTTCTCTTTTTATCATAGTGAGTCTAGCCAATGGTTTGTCAATTTGGTTATTCTTTTCAAAGAACCAGCTCTTTGTTACATTAATTTTTTCTATTGTCTTTTTGTTCTCTATTTCATTTAGTTCTGCTCTGATTTTTGTTATCTCCTTTCTTCTGCTGACCTTGGGTTTCACTTGTTCTTCTTTTTCTAGTTCTTTAAGGTGTAACATGAGGTTTTTTATTTGGGATTTTTCTTGTTTCTTGAGATAGGCCTGTAATGATATAAACTTCCCTCTTAAAACTGCTTTCGCGGCGTCCCAAAAATTTTGGTAGAATGTATTTTTATTGTCATTTGTTTCTATGTATCTTTTGATCTCTCCTCTAATTTCTTCTATAACCCGGTCATTCTTTAAAAGTATGTTGTTTAATCTCCATGTATTTTTGTTTTTTCCTGCTTTATTTTTGCAGTTGATATCCAATTTCAAAGACTTGTTATCAGAGAATATGTTTGGTATGATTTCAATCTTCTTAAATTTCCTGACGCTGATTTTATGTCCCAATATATGGTCTATCCTTGAGAATGTTCCATGTACACTCGAAAAGAATGTATGTGTGATGTTTTAGGATGAAGTGCTCTCTATATGTCAATTATGTCCATTTCATCTAATGTATTATTTGGGGCTGCTATTTCATTATTTATTTTCTGTTTGGAGGATTTATCCATAGCTGTCAATGATGTAGTTAAGTGCCCTAGTATAATTGTTTTGGTCAATTTCTCCCTTTAGTTCTGTTAGTAGTTGCTTGGTATATTTTGGTGCTCCATGATTGGGGGCATAAATATTGATGACTGCTATGTCTTCTTGTTGTATAGTCCCCTTTACAATTATGAAATGTCCATCTTTGTCTCTTGTTACCTTTTTCACCCTGAAGTCTGTTTCATCTTATATCATTATGGCTACACCTGATTTTCTCTGGATACCTTTTGCTTGAAGTGTCAATTTCCACCCTTTCACTTTGAGTCTATGCTTGTATTTGTAACTGAAATGTGTTTCTTTGAGACAGTATGTGGTTGAGTTTAGTGTTTTGATCCAGTCTACTACTCTGTGCCTTTTTGTTGGTGAGTTCAGGCCATTTACATTTAGGGTGATTATTGATATGTGAGGATTTCCTGTCATTCTATCTTTAGTTTTCTGGTAAGGTTGTGTCTCCATTTTTTCTTTGCCTTTTCATTGTTGTCTATTATTTCTGTGTGGTGATATTCTATGATGTTTCCCTCTGTTTCTTCTTTTATTACAGTATATATTTCAGTTCTGCATTTTTTTGAGTGGTTACCCTTAAGTTTATGTAAAAGAAACTTTGATATTTAGAGTATTCCATTTTCTTCAGCATGCTTACTTTCTCCATTCCCACATTCCGGTTCAGGCCTTTACGCTCCCCCTTTTTATGTTTTGGTTGCCACAAATTGTTCCTGTTGACGGTGGTCGAATAGCCTCCTTTAGCATTTCTTGTAGTGCAGGTTGTGTATTAGAAAATTGCCTCAGCTTCTGTATGTCTGGAAAGGTCTTTATTCCTCCTTCATATCTAAAGTACATCTTTGATGGATATATTATTCTTGGCTCATAATTTATCTCTTACAATAGTTTGAATGTTTGGTTCCACTGCCTCCTGGCTTTAGAGTTTCTGCTGAAAAATCGGATGATAATTTAACGGACTTTCCTTTGTAGCTTACTGTCTTCTTTTCCCTGGCTGCCTTGAGTATTCTTTGTTTGTTGTTAATTTTAGACAGCTTCAATACAATGTGCCTTGGAGAAGGCCTGTTGGGATTGAGGTAATTAGGTGTTCTATTTCCTTCTTGGATTTGAGCATCCAGTTCTGTCCACAAGTTTGGGAAGTTCTCATCAACAATTTGTTTGAATGTATTCTCTGTTCTCTTCTCTCTTTCTTCTCCTTCGGGTATGCCCATTATTCTTATATTCCTCCTCCTAATGGAGTCAGAAAGTTCTTGTAGAGTTTTTTTCATTTCTTCTATGTCTCAAGTCTCTTTCTTCTTCCATCTGTGTCATTTCCAGGTTTCTGTCTTCGATGTCACTGATTCTTTCCTCTATCTGGTCAACTCTACTACCTAAGCTGGCTATTTCATTCTTAATTTCTTCTATTGAGTTCTTAATCTCCATAAATTCCATTTGGTTCTTTTTCAAAATTTCAGTCTCTCTCGTAAAATGTTCATGTTGTTCTTTGATTGAGTTTCTGAGTTCATTAAATTGCCTTTCTGTTTTTTCTTGCATCTCGTTGAGTTATTCAGAACTGTAATCTTGAATTCTCTGTCATTTAAGTCACATATTTCCATATATTTAAGTTCCTTTTCTAGAGACTTTTCACTTTCTTACTGAGCTGTCTTGTTGCCTTGGTTATTCATGGCGATTACTGCTTTATTATTTATCTTCCTAGACATCTACAGGAGTGGCTTCTGCAACAGGTTTATAGGAAGTGGTCTTTCTTTTGTTTTTCAGTACTTGTTGGTAGAATGTTTTATTTTCTCTCCAACTGCAGTCTTTTTTTCTTTCTCACACAGTGGTGCTATGGTTTCTCTGCACTTTTCCCGCTTATCACACAATGGGGGGATTCCCTGGGAGATGGGCTTCTCCTTTGTTAATAGTTCACCTGAGTCACAGGGCGCAGTGTCCGTGTGGGTATGTGGAGAGCTCTTGAAGTTCCAAAGCTCTTTCTGCACCAGATTCAGAGCCCGTATGTTTCAGCAGTTCTGTTTACTCCTGCAGAGAGCCTCCTAGATAGGTGAGTCCGGGAGTGGGGTGCGTTGTGAGACGTGACCCAGAGCAATGGCAGTGACTACCACCACAGCTGGTCCTTTTTCCACCGCTCCCTCCCCTTTGCTGGAATTAGTTGGACTGCCAATCTGTGTTGTGGTCCATAGTTCTCAGAATAGCAAATATTCTGTTCTTTTGATCTGACACTGCTACTTTTCTGCTCTCCACCGGGCAGGTAGCGGCGGGATGAGCTATGGGAGGGTGGGAAAGGGGTGGCCAATCTCATTGCCTAAAGCTTCTGTTCTCTGCTCAGTAGTGAGGGCTTAATTCACCATTTTCAGCCTTTTTCCCTCAGTCTTTTCTCTAAGGTCTCTGCCATGAGCGTTGGTTTCAGCCGTGTTATATGCTGTCCCCTCAGCCCTGTGTGCTATAAACAGAGCCCTAGCAGTCTGAGTTCTTTCCTCTCCCACAGCTGCGGTTGTTTCGAGATGCAGCGACCTCGGAGCACCGAGCTAGGTCTCAGTCCTGCAGCAGCGCGGCTCCATTTCCACACTTCTCCCTTCCTCCTTCCCCCGCTCGCGTGATTCACTCACCTTTAGGTGAATTCAGTAGTGGACCTCTTCGTCTTGCCTATCTGCTGTGCAGGGAGTCCTCTGTGGAGTTATAGTTGTTCCATTTGTTGTAAATTCAAGGGGAGATTTACAGAGGCTCACCTCACGCTGCCATTTTGATGGCATCTCTCTATGTACTTAATCAACAAGTGTTATCAACAAGTGTTGCAACCACCTTCTAATCACTCAGTTTTTACTGAAAGGATTTCCTCCCTAGAATCATGGGGATAGTCAAATACATGACACGAAACACTAAGCAGAAGAGATCAACTTTAATTTATTAGTCACATAGATAAAAATTTAAGGATTTGTAGCAATGTAGCACCATAGAAAACTAATCTTAAAAAAAAAATAAGGTTCTGGCTTCTGGTCGAGCATGTAAAGAATTGGAATTTTCCATTCTGTTCTAAAACAAATAAAAACATAAAGAAGTTGAAAAATCAACAGCTCTTCTTGAATCTGTCAGAAAATTGAAGTTATAGGACAAACTACTGCCCCCATAATTGGAGAGACAGGTGAATACAGAGAATCACAGATTACTGAGGGAGAAACCTACCAGCAGAAATATCTGTGGAAACAGTGTTAATGTAGGAAAACCAAACTGTAATTGAAAAATTACTGGAGGCTCAGTGTGAACAACTCTGAGTTAAAATTTCCAAGTGCACTGAGTCATGGTAGGCAACCACATGTCTGTGATTCTTACCTCCAGGAACTTGACCAGGTTCCAACTGTGAACATCAGAGAAAAATGCCTTTCTACTTCTGGTAGATGAAGGGGAGAAGTAACTATTTTGAAATGCACCCCAGAATTTTTGTAACACGACTTGTCCTTAAGAAACAATTTTACTAAAGCCTAATCTACTGGGGCTTATCCAGAACCTACCTGACCTGGGGGAAGCGATAATACACAATTACAGCCTGCTCTAACATTCCATGTGAAGGGATGGAAATACCCAACTTTAATCTGTCCTAAGAGAGAAAAAACAAAACAAAACAAAACAGAAACCACTGAGAAGCATTGTGAAGTTCAGAGTTCAGAGGTACTCTGAGTATATAGAGTAGGAATTATAGCACTAGAGAACATCTTATCACAGCTCACCACCACATTACTAAAGGCCTAGTAACCACAGTTTAAACAAACAAACAAAAAATACTACGTCATGTCTGGCTATCAAGAAAAATTACTAAGCATACCAAAAGTCAAAAATTTCTATTTCTCTTCCCTCAGTCAGACCTCAGGGAATCTGAAGAGGTATCTCTCTAGCTTAAAAAAGGACCACATGCCAAAAAGATTCGGTGAAAACAATTAAGCACAACTGACAGTCCCCAAGGAGACAAAAGAAGATTCTCCATCACACACATGTGAGCCAATAGAGGACGTTAAACTACTATTCAATAAAAGACCATTGAGATAGGTACTCCCCATTCTCCGTGCAGCCATAACACAAGTGGACCCCTATACTAGACCATGGCTTGGTAATTGGCGTAATTATCATTCTTACCTTAGCTCTCTTTTGTAACAGCACTCCTTCAATTTCTACTTTCATAATGGCTACACCACCCACCAGCAAATGTTTCCTGGGGTGCCAAGGCCTGGCAGCTGTGACAAAAAGGCTTCTGCAGCCTGTGGTCTGTGGGCAGGAGCCCAGCAGTCAAGAGTGTCCTAGGAGATGTAGCACCAACTGTGCAGGAGGTGGGGGGACCCAGGGCATCACCAAGGCAGTGTGCATATGTGTATTCCACCAGACCAAGGCAATCCTAGATGTGGCCCTTTGGGGGCAGGCTCAACACTGAAAAGATGGAGCCATCCTATAGGCCACATGTGTGTCAGGCTCCCCACAGGGACAACAATGGCTCCTCTCCTTCCAGGTCATGCCCGGAGCCACACAACTCAGTTCTTCTCTGCACATCGATGGGCCTCCCAAGCTGCTGTCCCTCCACCACGTGAGTGTTTGCTAACAGTGAGTCTGTGTGTGGGCTCTATAAGACGGCTCTGAGTTTCCAGCTGCTCTCCATCCCACTGGTTGGGGCAGACAGAGTCCTCGCTGATTTTCACTGCCATATACCCTGGGAGCTCCTCTTTCAGGCATAGGCCCCTTGGGCTGGGGAGCCAGGGTGTGGGGCTGAGATTCCTTCCTCTTCAGGGGGTCCTCTGCCACTAAGGTGTGCCTCCTGTCATTCAGCCACCATCCATGGACTTGGCGTCAGCCTATTTCACGTCCCCCCATCTCTTACCAGTCTAAATGTGGCCTCTTCTTTATATCCTTAGTTATAGTTGTTCTGTTCAGTTAGTCTTCATGTGATTCTTGAGGTTGACTGTTCTATAATTTATTTGTAACTTTGGTGTAATCCTGGGATGAAGTAGACATAGTGTTTACGTAATCTGCCATCTTGGACCTCTTCTTAATTTAATTTGAACAAGGAAAAGTGCTGCTTCCTTTTATTTTGATAAGATACATAATTTCATATATTTCTGTTTTTTTATATTTTTGTCTACAGCATATTACCATATCTGCTTAAGAAAAATAATAGCATATGTCATCCAAAGCTAATTTAGAACAAATGCCATGAGGAGTAAACAATAAGATCCTGAAAAGTGCCTCATTAATTGTTTGCTAGTCTATGAACTTACATAATTAATGTTATATCCAGAAGTGAAATAGTTTGCTGAACATTTACATAACCATGAGGAAAATAACTATTCATGTATTTTATTTAATACACAGTTTTTCCAATTGTTTGAATTACTTTCGGAATGCTTGAAGTTTGAGGAACAAAATCTTTTACGCAGTGAGATGAAACGGGACACACACACACACACACACACACACACACACACACACACAAAACAAACTATATCTCACCCAAAATTTAAATTTAAAACTCTTCTGTGCATCAAATTACTATAATATTTATCTTGTCCATTTCAAAAGAAAATTTCTTAAGAAGTTTTCGGTATCTATTGACTTCCTTTATATATTATTCTTATAGCTTTTACCTTTTCAATAAGTTATAAAACACACCATACTATTGATAATATTCTTGTCAATTTTTCCAAGGATTCCTTTTCATATCTAATGGCCGATTCTATGCTATTGTCATGCTATAAGTCATGACTTGACTTATTACAAATTTTAACAGTCTTGAACACACTTTTCATGATTCAATTTTTCATTTGATTTCTAGAACAAACCACTATTTTGATTTTTCTATCTCCCTGGAACTTCTAAGTTTTTTTGTGAGATTCTTCTCCTCACATAGATCTCTTCTTGTTTGTGTAGCCTAGGGATTAATCCTTGGCTCTCTTCCTGGGTTGTGTTCTCTCACTAGTGATGACATTTTTTCTTGGGTTTCAAATACTGCATAAACTGATATTTTCCAAATTAATGTATCAGTTCTCATTTTGCCCCCCGAGTTCCTCACTTAATATATTACATCTCTTTATTTGAATTCCCCAATTCGTTGATACCTAAAAGGAAACTCCTATATCCTTCTCTTGAGTATCTGTTCTCCCAGTCATGTACATATTTGATGAAGCTATGATTCTTGAAATAATCTTTATTCTTCACTTTCCTTCATATCTAACACATAATTCAAGAAGTCATTTTTTTTTTGACCAGGCATTAAAATATATTTCTAAAAACATGTATTTATTTACTTCTCAACACTATCACTCTTATCTTCCAGTCCTGGACTCTTTCATGTCTAGCCCAGACTAGCCTAATGCCTTTATGAGTCGTGTCTGTTTCCATTCTATTCCTCTATGGTCTGTTCTCCACTCAGCAATTCAAGATGAGGGGGAGGGGAAAGAAATAACCCATTTCCCCAGCTCTTCTTGCTCTGGTACCATTTGCTTTCGGTTGCTGAGTGGTAATTCATTCTATTCTTCATCTTTCAGAAATCTACAGGACACAGAACAGTCAGGAATTGTGTTCCAGTTTATCTACCCCTATTGAAATAATTACTTTTTAAAAATACACAAACAATGCTTCTATTTTAAAAATGAGAGGTGGTTTTTATTTGTTTATATCATCTAATTTCCATCTTCTTAATAACTCTTCCAAAGATCTTCCTTGTCATTCTTACCTTACTCCTACCTATGGTTTATTGGTATATTACTTTCACCTATATATTTATAGCAAGTAAAAAAAATCTATAATACTTAATTTTAGGAATATTCAGTTTTACGTATAATTTATAATATACTTGTATAACCATATAATAACTTTTTAGCTATTTATAAAAGACTTTGTATCGACTGTATGGTAATTTAAATTTCTCTGTTTTGTAATCATATCCACTACTCAAAATTAGTGCAGTGAGGCAAAGAAACTATCCATTTGTATCAAGACTGATAGAAATGGGAGATATAAAAGAGAATCATCACACTTTCCTTAAAATGTACAGATAAAGTGAAGTAATTGGTTCTAGGCTACAGATTCAGTGGTAGATAGATCCATGAGTCTTCATTTGCTTGCCTTTGCTAATTGTACTCTGAGATTTTAAACATTCATTGACTACACAAAACATGTCACTATCCTATATCCATTTTTATTGATAAGAAAACTGAGGCTCAGAGAGGTGAGACTAGCAGCCCAGGATGACAAGAAAACAAATAGCATAGTTATAATCATTTACGAGTTCTAGAAATATTAACAGGGGGTCTTTTATATGACATAGTGTTAAACAAAACAGGTGTGATCTTGCTTTTCATAATGATTAGTTTAGAGAAAATTAATATTATTTCAATATAGCTTAATTTCATAAATTATTTTAAGTGAGTTAAGGAAGATGAATAAAGGCGGGAAATCATTCTCTTTAATCATGTTTTCATCACTTTCATTTTTACAAATAGCTATTTCAGGTGATTGTTATGATTGAATTACTAAATATAGTACAATCTAAAAGACCAATGACAAATTTAATCATGGAAGAGCTGCTTTTGATTAGTAGCTTTTTAATATTTATTGAACACTGAAATAGTCCTGGGTATATTTCTGGTAACAAACATAGTATCTTAGAATCTAAAAATGTCAGAGTTGGAAGTTAACTGCATTATTCAGGACTCATTCAGTTGCAAAGGATATGAACATCATTCAACATGACCCAAGAAAAAATGATTTAAGAAACACACAATTTATCTGAAGAGCACTGGTAACTCAAATAATTAAGAGCAGTGCTACAGAAATAGGGCAGTCTCACAGCCTGAACACAGCCATTCTATACATCTCTTTTCTGCTTTAACTTTTGATGTTCATGCATTTTCCTGTGTTTTTCAGCATAACTTCATGTAGTTTTTCAGTTACTAACCCTTTTTACCAGGAAGAACAATACTTTCTCTGGGATCTCAGGAAGGACAATTCCATACATGAATTTTAGTTCACATGGCTCAAGGAACAAGCACTTCTCTGACTAGTCATTTTGTCCAGGGCCTTGGGTGCTATAGTTTTCTCAGCATTGGTCACATTACTGAGGCTAAGTACTTAGAAGAGTAAGTTCTATTAATAGAAGCTGGAGGGTAGAATGCTGGTGGAAAAAGTAATAATCACAGGTTACCACTTGGTTGCCCAATACACATGACCACACACATAACATTTTTCCTTTACTGTAAGATTTTTAAGAATGCCCCCTGGTATAATGCAATTATCCAATATATTGTCATGAAGGAATGCCAAAGAAAGGCTCTCCACAATGATATTTAACAACTACATTGAGAACCAAATCAATGTGAATCCCTCCCTGTTACATGTATAAGTACCTACATGATATTGCAAACTATGGCAAAAATATGCATATGATTATACATTGCAGAAACTATAAGCCTATCAAAACCTCTCATTTAGATTAAAAAAAAAAAAAGGAATCCCATATTACAGTTCTTATAGATCAAAGCAAATAGCACAGCTTGTTGAAAAGCACTGTGTGAGTTTTCTTTGTTGAGTGAGTCCCTTGGTCAGGATTTATGACCGAGGAGATTCCCTTTCTCCAGTGCTCTCAGTGAGCACATTGGAGTGGGGCACTGAGGATCATTTCCCTAATGGGTACTGTACAGCTTTAGCATTCAAAATTACTTCTGTCATGTTTATGACAGCTGGGAACTTGCTCTGGTAATAGAGCAATCATAAAATTTCTTTGTATAGTCCTATGGTTTCTATGGCAATGCAACACCATAAAAATAGTTGCCTGTTGATTTATTTGAACCTAAGTCCTGACTTGGGGATTTCTATTTCTGAAGACAACGGGGTCTGTGTAACCCCTAGACCTCTGCTTTGACCTCTGCCATGAAGCCAAGTGAAACTGTTAGTAACTTGGCTAATTGGAAGATTCCCCTTGCCATTCCCCAGACTACATTTTCATGAGTATTCTTTTAGGGAAGAATATTGTGAGTTGTTCTTTGTTTGTTTGTTTTTGAGAGGGGCAGTGGTAAGAAGAGGCCACCTTGATTTTCTAGAATACTGATTTAGAGGGCCAGGAGAATTCATGTTTGCCTATTTCTCTGGGTCCTCCAGAGGGCTCATCTTATCTCCTACTCCTGTCATCTCCCACACAAATTTTAGCAAGAAATTGTATGAATGGCTTGCTTTGCTCTTCTTTTCTGCTTTCAGGTAGGCTAACTGGAAAAGTAGCCCTTTTGCTGAAAAATCTGATAGAAGGTATAAGAAACAGCCAAGCATTCCAGTATCCTGAGCTTTACTGTCAGGCTCCCAAAGCAAAGCTCTTACATAGTGTTTTCAGAATAGGAAGAGGTGTGCTGAGTAACTTATTCCCTCAGTTCTAGGTAGCATGACAGAAACAAGGACTGTGGAAACTGGAGCAGCCCCTGAATCAAATGGTTAGTTAGGGACAAAAGCAAGTATAATTTTCTAGGCATGTGATGAAATGAAAAATATGTATATTTGTAAATAATACCAAAAGCTACAAGTAAGTTGAAGATACATTTTGAAATTCAAAATTTATGGAACAATCATTTAACCAGTTCCACTGCCACAACATAAGCCCCACGTTTGTCCTCCTGGCCCTGGATAGAGAAATCATTATCTGCCCTCAGATTGGTCAGTTTTATGTTTAAGTGTCTTTCGTAACAACATTCCATATCAAATGCCAATTTTTGTAACAGCTCAAGTTGCAATGATTGTAGTCAGCAGAAACTGATAATAAAAATGGGATTTGTTGCAAATATATGCAGTAACTGTCTTAACTGAGGGAAGAGATGCAGAAATTAGAGAAGTGACAGCAAGTGTAGAGTCTGAAATGTGGGAGTTGGGACTAAATCATCAGGCAGTCAGCAACCTGGCTCATTTGAGAAAATCAAATAATCATAGAATATGAAAAAAGCAGAATTAGTAAAAAAATAAAGTCAAACATAGGTGAAAGCCAGATTATAATAAACTTAATTATACTAAGTAAAATTTGAAGACTTTCCTATGTGAGAGAGAAAACTGTTCTGGCACCCAGCGTGCAGTGAATTTTTCATAATCAGTCCCCGGGACAAATGATGTCTCAGGTGTCTACAAGTGTCCCCTAATGCCCCAAGTGTGCCACACATTGAATTGCAGCTTGTTAGGGATGGGGTAGATAATAACAACAAAATTAAGGACTTTGAAACTTTTTTCTTTTAGTCCTGACATAAAATAGAAAATGGAGCTGCTGAGTAAAGTTATAACCAGGTAGTGGCAAAGAACAATAATGATAAATGATCTTAAATCTTCTGATTCCCAGGCCTCTGTTTTTTGTTTTGTTTTGTTGTTATACTGTTTCATAAAGAGGCATTTTAAAAAAATAAGCTATTTAGCTGTAATTTGAAAACGGAACACATCAACTTGAAATTATGAGAAGTTATTACCTTTAATGTGATTTTCTGTTTAATTTTTCCTGATAAATTTTATGACAAAAAGATGTGTTTATCTCCTCCAAAATTCTTTGTGGAGTGGAACTGAACAGCACTTCAGATAGCACACCGACTGTGGGCTAACCTAGAGCTGCGGTGTAATGCAGTTAAATCCTATCGTGTTCACACTCAAGTAATAGGAGTTCCCAAAGATGACATGCACAAAGTCTAAAAAGGTTTGTCTCTCCAAACTTTGCACAAAATAGAAACAGTCAGAAAATTCTATCTTCACAGCTACCTGAAAGCTAGAAGTTTCTTAAATGTCTTGGACTAAAGCCACAAAGTGATTTAAGCAGTGAGAGGTAATTCTAAAGTGAGTGCTTTGTTGTAGCAGCAGGTAACAAAGATTGCAAAAGCTTCTGAGCAGACAGGAAAATGGGTAAAAAAGAATTATCCTCTTTTACGACAAAATCTTTGCCAACTGGAGTTCAAACAAACTCTTATCAGGCAAACCAGCTGAGGGAGCTGTAATAATCTTATCTTAATGTGACAAGATTGTTGATAAAAACTTCAAGGTCTGATAGAGATTAACTAATAAATAAATAAAATACTACTTGACCAAACTGTCTCTTCAATAAAAAAGCAGATATAGCTCCACCAAAGAAACCCCATCATTATAAAAACAAAGAAAAGCAAAATAAAACAAACAAAACAACAACAACAAAAACACTAATGGAAGTTCTTTCATTTTAAAAATATAAAAATGGACATTTTAAAAATGCTTTATTTTAAAAATAATATAAATATTTAAATACAAAAAAACCCCAAACATTTAATATTCATGAAAACCAAGGAAGACTAGATAAGGCATTTTAGAAAATGGGATAAACAATTTTATACAAAGAGGCTTTCCAAAATTGGTGAGAAAAAAAATAATCAAGATATAGTTTATAAGACTTAGATTTTGAATATTCAAGCATCGGAATATTACCGAAACTTGGTGGTATATTGAAGATTTGTGAACGATAAAATAAGATAGTTGTATTTTTGATTTATATAATCAGTATTAATCTGTGAACACTGATACATGTTGTTACGTAAAGTATTTCAAAGAATTATTGATTTCAAATTATTTTCCCCTAATGGCTAACATTTCAGTGACACGTTACATCAGCATAATATAATCATGGTGAAAATACACAATTAATGAATTCTGGGGGAGGTATACTTTTGGCAAGATTGTTTTCAATAATTATTTAAAAGCGTTAGTCTTGTCAATCTGTGCTGAGTCACAGCTGAGCGATCAATATGAGCTGCTAGTAATCATTAGCTCTTTCCCTGTCTCCTATTTTCCATGTGAGTTTTAAATATGGAACGACAACATTTGGATAATGGGTGTTTCTTATATAAAGTTACTGAATTACCCATAATTGTCATCTGCTTAATAGTTTTCTTTTTCAGTGAAGTTTGTTTTTTTCCAGAAACATTAACTTCCCTCAATTGTTAAGCAAAAGCAGTATCCACATAAACATGATTGGCAAAAGAACTCACATCTTTGTCAGCACATTAATGGCAGCAATGAACAACGGCACCTGGACTACAAGCTGATGACAGGCAATGCAGTAGAGATGGACATTGTACAGGCCACATGCAGAAGCCTCTAGTTTCTTGATACTTTTTTTATTTTTAAAAAACTTATTTACTTCCCAGACCAAAAAAAAAAAAAAAAGTATTTACTTCACAGATATTCATCTATATTTTTCAGCTAACATGTTCTGGCAGAATAACAACCCTAGATGCAAGCTAGTGAGACCAGGTATGCTGATTTGCCTAAGACAGTTCAATTCACTTGTAATTATTAAGAGGAACTTTTCACTCTAAAAGTGTTCTGGTTTGGACCCATATATAGAAAATCATCTCATCTTCCATTGGGGTTGATATTTTCAAAATATACCCCTATCACAATTAGGGTTATTTGCCTGTCATCATAGTCTATCTTGTATGAGATAGCTTCCTTGGGCCCTTAGATCAGGCTTATTTTACCTCTGTAATTTGTACTTAGCCAAAAGATGTATACAAGTATTTCATATGGTGTTATCATTGTTCAGTTTGGTTTACTATGATAGATTGTATCTGTTAGAAATTCTTCAGGGTGCATGTTAAAAATAATGGTGGATATCACCAATAAAATATGCATTTAATTAGCTCATATTGGAGGAGAGTAAGGGCCACTGATTCACTTTAATCTTTCCACTCTCATGCAGTTTCCCTTTTGGCAATTGTAATCTGTAACCATACAGGGAAAGGAAATCTGAGGAAATAGCTTCCAGTTTAAAAAAGTTGACAATAGCTTAGCTTGGTTGAAGAAGATTCTTCAGCATTTATAGTCAACATACTGACATTTTCATTTTGTTTTAAAAACAGAGGGTATATTAAATGATTGCTTATATCTATATAGAAAAAAATATATCTTCTTGTAACAACAATTTTTATCAATTTCTTCAGATCTCCTATTTGTCTTAAAACCTCAGAGCCAGGAAAGCCTTGACAGAGTCATATTATTTTATTCTTTTGTCCCTCATCCTTCCTTATACTAATTATTAAAACAAAGTATATGATAAAACCCAAAACATGGCTTCTTGGTAGCATTCCTAATGCAAATTCACTAACTATGACATTCCAAAAAAGGAAGCTAAGCTATCACATCTTTATTCATTTATTCCCTGTTATATAAATTTTTGAAAATGTTTTTTAAAAAGAGTTCAGACTATTATATTTGGCATAAGTATTTTACAAATTTGTTCAGAAAGTACTGTGACAATATTTTAAGAAAACCGCTCTGGTATCACCTCTGAGGAGCTTTGCCACCTCAAACCTATGAAGGCTGTGAAGATGCTAAAGTGAATCATACTATGTGGAAAGAATGGTAGCACACACACTAAAGAGAAAGTCAAGAAAATATCATTTGTAGACCGATTGTAAAGAGTTTGTAAGGTTATACTGAAGGATAAATTCAATAGAGACATGAGAAATATGATAATATTTTATATACCTGTTGAAAATATAACACTGCAAATCTAGTTAGCTGAAAACTTTATATGGACATGATGAAAGTTGATTATTTTTATCTTGATATACTTTATACCAGGATGGAAAAAAGCTTTGAGTGTTAAATCAAAGGCATTCTGTGATACCTTCTTGATTTTTATTATTTGACTTTAAAATATTTATTGTTACAGTAATGATATTATTTTATTGTTATAAAAATGAAATCTATTTTATAATTCAAAATATTAGGATTGAGGAAAAATGGCTGGATTCATGCAGGCCATGTGATATAAGCTCAACTGTTTTTGCAGAGATTATGACAGATAACAGTTATGTAAGTGTCCAAAAGTTTGGGTGATCTGCCTAAAGGAAAAATAAATTTTAGAGCAAAATAACAAATGTGTATCAATTTTTCAAGCAATTTTGAGAAAATATAAAGTAGCCAATATGTAGAATAGATTATAGAAAAGTGACTCATAATGTATGTAGCATAATATTACATAATATTATAAATCAGGTAGACCTAACAGGCATCTATTGAACATTCACTCCAACAACAGCAAAACATATATTATTTTCAAGTGCACATAGAACATTCTCCAGGGTAGACCTTATATTTATGCCATAAAACATAGCTCAACAATTTTGAAAGGATTAGAATTTTATAAACTATGTAATTCTATCATAATGGAATGAAATTAGAAATGAATAATATGAGGACATTTGGGAAATTCACAATAATGTAGCAATTAAACAACAATAACCTAAATAACCGAGTAGTTCAAGAAGAAATCACAAAGGAAATTAGAAAAGATGTTGAATTGAATTAAAATCAAAACACAACATACCAAAACTTAGGATGCAACTAAAGCAATACTTAGAGGGACATTTATAGCTGTAAACATCCATATTAAAAAAGAAAGATCTCTAATTAATAGTCTGCAATCTCCATGTGAATATAATTGTGTTTGATTGTTCTTCTCCCACAGTAGTTGCACAGAGAAAAAGTTATTTTTCTCCTCTATCCTCAGACACTACGCCAATTCAATAGCACCTCATACTTTGTACTTAGATGACTGGGTAGTCGAACATAAATAAAGAATGGATGAAATTTTGCTCACTTTATCAAGCCTAATTTAAGTGGTTATTAGGAATATCTCAACTTCTCCGACAATTTTTGTTTGTTTCTCAGTATTATGTGATAATGTTTTTGTGAATAGTACTTGGGCTCTATATAAAATGTTTTAAAAGTGGCAATGCATGATAAACATCAAAGTATCACACTGAGACTCTTACATAACATGTCTTATTTTTATGTTTGTTTACTTTTCAATAGATTTCATATTTTAGAGCTATGTCTTCCTCTTTAATAGAATCTTATACCACATGGGTATGGTGATTACCTTGACTTTCACTGAAAATAGACAGTGTTGAGCAAAACTTCATATTTTATGGGGTATTTTAATGCTCTTTTGCCTTCAAAAGTTTGTCAAGAATGAATGCTAAGTAGTATTTTAAAGTGTGCCTTTCCATTTAATGGATATAATTAAACATAACTGCATCTCATAAGTTATAGAAAAGAGGAGTATAAATCAATATTTTACATTATAAATAAAGGTTTTGTGTTTTTGTTTTTTTAATAAATGGTGAAATGTGTTGTAGATACTCATGCATGTGTCTTTAATTTAATTTTGCTTCTATGTGGAGCAGATTTTAGCAGGGATATGAGTCATAGTTAGCTTCTTGAAGGCTTCTGTTCTCTTTTGACACAATTTTTTTAAAGGATTACTCTAAACAATTTTTAAATCAATAAGTAATTATCATGCTTCTTTCCAATCAAATAGATATTGACTTAGAAGAAGACATACGCTTTTGCTCTATTTCTGGGAAAGAATGCTGTGATGGTCGATTGCCATCATTTCACGTTAAATAAACTCAGATATTTGTTAAATGAAGTGATACAAAACATTTAAAAGAGATACACACTGACTTTATATTGTTTTGCTGGGAGTTATAAGAGCATTCTCTGGCTTTTTTTTTTTTTCCTACCTGACCTTTGCATATCAGTTTGTAAGAGATATATTCAGAGAATATATTAATGTTTGTATTTGAGGCATTAACACCAAAGCTTGACAGCATTATCTCTACTGTTTATATCACCATAAAATTGTTTTATAGTGCTACAATTAGTAATGTTAAGCCTAGATATTGTAAGGAGCAGTACTGATTGTTCTACAGTAAAGTTTACTTTACAGTGACATTATTGAACAATATTTGTGCCATCATGCTTTATGGCATCACATAATTTCACTGTAAGAGAATAATAGTTATCCTGAATACTCTAATCTCACCATTAAACTTTGCATTCATGGTGCATTTTACTTCAATTCTACAATAATTCACAGGCTTTTCTGACCTTCTAAATTTGTAAAGAATTTCTTTTTAAGCAAAGACATTACAAGTTATAAACTAAGAAATATTTTTGCATACTGAAATTAATTTTTTAAGATATTTTTCTTCTTCTGAATATGTTTTGGATATTTCATATTCTGGTTAGGATATGAAAGCACCAATTTTTATTTTACTTTTGGATTTCTTTGTAGATATGTCATTTTGCGATAATATCATAACCTCTATTTTAAATGAATATAATTCAAGTACAAGTTCGCTTTTTTTAATTAAAGTTTATTTGGGTGACAATAGTATTGCACAACTGTACACCTGAAATCTATGTAACTTTACAGGTTTTTCACTTTTAACACATAGGGTATTCATTCATACCATAACATTTGAAGTCATGGATGTTTAATAACAGTTGTAAATTGATTTACAGTTACTATATCATACGTTGCCTAAGTAACAAATGAGTTGAGTTACTATTTATCTATTATATTCCTAAGGACACGTTAGGATATACCTTGTTATTCAATAATCAAAAATAATCTCAGATGTAGTACGGCAAAAGTTATTTCTTGCTCATGAAATTCTAGGCAACCCCCTGTATACTTGTCTTCCGTGTAGTAATGATGGAGCCTTGAAAGCCTTCATTAACCTATCACTGCAATGGGTTGAAAAGGTGTTCTTCCTATTCATTGTGACAGTTTACAGAATTTTGGAGGGTCTCAAACAGCAATTAAGTACTTTGGCTAAGAGACAATAAATATTACCTCTGAACACAACCCACTAGCCAACATTAGTTATATTGTTACTTCCAATTGCATGGAACTGGAAAATGCCATTTTCCACAAGCTCCAAAGATGGGAAAAGATGATATTATACTAGAAAAAGCTATTACTCATCAAAGCATGGCTCTCTATTAGTTGAATTGAATATACCATGTTGTCACAAATGGCACTATTTCATCTTTTCTTAAGGCAGGATAGTATTCCATTTGCAACAACGTGAATGGATCTTGAGATTATAATGCTAAACGAAGTAAGACAGAAAAAGTCAAGAACCATATGATTTCACTGATATGTGGTATATAAAACTGAAGACAACAAAACAAGACAAGCGAATGAAGAAAAAAGAAACTCATAAACACAGACAATAGTTTAGTGGTTACCAAAGGGTGGGGGAAGGGTGAGTAGATGAGGGTAAAAGGGATCAAATATATGGTGATGGAAGGAAAACTGACTCCAGGTGGTGAACATACAAGGTAATACATAGTTGATGTATTACAGAATTGTATACCTGAAACCAATGTAACTTTACTAACCATTGTCGCTCCAATACACTTTAATTTAAAAACAAATAAACAAAAAAAGAATAACAACAACAAAAAAATCGAATATACCTGGGTGCTAGAAAAATGCATACACATGACTTGTATTCATCTTTTGTTTTTGGTATATATTGAGTATCACAATTTTAATACAGTTTTTTCCTTTATTAAAATATATGTACATTTTTTGACACCCTCTGTACATTCCTCCATCATTACTTGTTATAAAACAGGAATCTATAAATTATTAAGTAGATAAACTTTCCTTTGTAAATTGAACACTTTCAAATATTTTTAAATTATTTCTAGACATAAAGACTTCATTATATTTAGTGCATTTATTTGTAAGTAAATGGAACAAACATTCTTAGATTCAATTCACTCAAAAACAACCCAGAATATTCATGTACATTTCACATGTTTGGCGTCAGGTTGTTCACTACATTAAATTAGGTTAAAATGATTTTTTTATATGAAAATAAATCATACGTCTAAAATTTTATTATTGGTTAATTTCCCTCAGTATTGTACTTAGGAAAAATAATTATAATTTAAATCATACATTAGTTCACTAATATCTTTGTATCACGGATTCAACTCTTTTTCTTTATATTGAATGATATTGCTCATAAGACTTTTTGTTCCAAAACCATAATTTATTTAGTGTATATCTTCGTGTAACTACGTTCCCAATAAATTGAAATCTGGAAGAGACTTTAGTCTGATACTAGCTGGCTAAATGTGGAAGGAGACATTGACTGGCATTGGACTGGATGTATGAGAATCAGTAGAACTTCTTATTACACAGGAATCAAAGAATACTTAAGACCAAAATGCATATTATTTTGTTAGGTGATAGACCTGGATAAAAAATACTAAGGAGAAATTTATATATATATATCTTTCCTATAAATGATCTGACAGAGATCAGAAAATAACTGTGGGCCATCCATCGAGAGCAGAATTTCTTAGATTGTCGTAACAAGTGCCAGTAACATTTGCCTCTGTTTTGTAACCTGCACTGCTTGGCTGTTGTAAATGGGGAAATAAATCCCTATTTTCAACTTTTTTCATTTTATGCCTGCTTTTTAGAGAATGTGTATCAATTCTATGGGAAAGTTACGATCAATGAAAAAAATTCAAATTTAGAATTTTTATTTTCTTTCTCAATAATTAAAGCAGTGCCTGTTATGCCTTTTCATTTATCCCATCTGACTTGTGTATAACCCAAGAAAAATTCAAGTTGTACAAAACGTTTCACTTGTTCAAAGATTCCTGTGTGATCCTAATTGGCTTTCTGAATCTTCATTTTTCAGAAGTTAACTTTCTTATGTTACTCTCTCTGGTTCTGTTAACTTAAATTTCGGCAGTGAATAGAGCTGTCCTGAGGAGCAAAATGTATTCATGAGTGCAGTGATTTGCTGACATTAATGCTAAATCATCCAAGTTGGTTGGTGGATAAAAAGGTGCTTGAGAATGATGTAGTGTTTAAAAACATGTTTTTGTTGTTGTTTCTGTCAAAGAAATTTTAAAGCTAAAAGACAATTCCCAACAATATTTTCAATACAATCAAATAGACAGGAATTAATGTATTCTATCCTATATTTATGCTTCTATTTAAGTAAGTACTGATTAATATGAAAATTGAATTATTAATTTATTTTACCTTTTCCTTTGAAATTTCATTTCCTTTTTAAAAATATTATTTCAATAAAATTTGTATATTTTTAAAATTTACAAGTGATCAGTAACTAGAATTCAGTGTTTATACAAAATAATTTCCCCATTGGATGTGATGTGTATGTACAATGAAATACACTGATTGCAAGTGTACTTTTACTTAATTTTAACAAATACATACACCTATGCAAAACAAACCCCCCTCAAGACATGAGATGTTATGCTAACCTTAGAATATTCCCTTATTCCCTTCCCCAGTCAATCCCCACTCTGACCCCCAGTGGCAACCACTATTCTTATTTCTTTTCTACCATAGATTAGTTCTGCCTGTTGTAGAATTTCAAACAAATAGAATCATAGAATATATATACTTTGAGTAAGGCTTTGTCACTTTATATAATGTTTTTGAGATTCATCCACAATGTTGCACATGTAAGTACTTCATTTCTTTTTATTGCTGAGTACTTATCTACAGTATGCATGACTCAGTTTGTTAATCCATTCTTCTATGGATCTGTTTCCAGTTTGGGGATATTTTAAATAAAGCTGTTACCAGCACTCTTGTATATGTCTTTCTGTGAACATACATTTTCATTTTTTAAAGTAAGCATCTAGTAGTGGAAGCACTACATCTTAGTTTTGCTATACATCTTGTATTACAAAACACCACCAAACTACTTCCAATTGTGGCTGTACAAATTCATGTTTTAACAGCAATCTATAGGAGTTCCAGTTGTTATGCATCATTAATTGGTTTTACAGTTGCTAGTCTTTTAATTTTAATCTGTCTTGATAACATGAAGTGACATCCAATTATGGTTTAAATTTGCACTTCCCTGATAACTAATGGTGTTGAGTAGTTTTTTATATGCTTTTTGGCCATTTGTATATTATCTTTTAGTGAGGCATCTGTTCAAATTCTTAGCCCTTTTTTTTATGGAATTGCCTGACCTTTCGTAATTGACTTGCATGAAGTTCTTTATATGCTCTGGATACCAGTCCTTTGTCAAATATATGTCCTGTGAATTTCTTTTTTTTAATTGGTGATGTACCTCTTTATTTTTCTGTGTCTTTCGATAAATAGAAATGTTTAATTTTATTCAACTCCATTTTATCAAGTGTTTCTTCATAGTTATTGCTTTCTGTGACTTTTCTACAAAAATTTTGCCTAATCCCAACACAATATTTTCTATTAAATATGTTATAGTTTAAACTTTAGGTTGTTTTGACAGCTTTGACAAATATCAAATGTATGTATGAGTCCATTTCTGGGTGGCTATTCTGGGTTCTTATTGACCTAATTGCCTTTATTAATTAATCTTTATCCCACTTCTCATTGCCATCATTAATGTATGTTTTTAATCAATTTTGGAATAAGACAGTGAAAGTCCTAGAAACTTTTTCTTCTTCGCCAAGACAGACTTGAATGTTCTAAAGCCCCTTTCCACATAAATTTTATAATCAGCTGGGAAATTTCAACAACAATAACAATAACAAAAAGGATGCTGGGATGATATGTGGACTGTATTGGATTCATAAATCATTTGGAGGGATATTGACATCTTAGAAATATTGAATCTTCCAATCCAGTATACAGAGCATGCCAAAAACAATGTATACACATTTTAAGAAGGGAAACAAAAACTATATTAAAATTGTAATACTCAGTATATACTGATAATAAAAGATGAATGCATGTGTATACATGTTTTTGGCAACCCCAGTGTATTTCTTCATTCTAATAGGTCTTTTAAACTATCTCTTAATAAGAAGTCTTGCTAAACACCTCAAAAGTTTTAGTCATAGCCTCAGAGAGCATGGATTAGGAAGTAGGGCCACATACCAGATGTAAAAACCCTACTCTAGAAGACAGAAGTAAGTCACTTAAGGAATAAAGCTACACCTAGGAGTAAGGGGAAACTTAAATAGATCAGACATATAAAAACAGAACTAACATTAGAGAAAGGATTTATTTTAAGCTCAAATTATGTTGACCAAGTACTGGTAAGCAGGTGAAACTACTGAAAATCTCATGCATTGTATTGGAAATATAAATTGCTACAGCTACTCTAGAAAACTCTAGCAGGATATGATAAAATGTAATCTTCACTATCAGCCACAATTCTAGATGCATATACCCAAGGAATTTTAAACTGTATGTCCAAAAATTAAACAAACAAACAAATAAACAAAGTGCAAAGAATGTTTATAACAGTTTTATTTATAAAATTCCAAGCATGGAAATAATCCTAATGTCCATCAAAAGAAAAATGGATGAATGTGTTCTGGTACATTCACTCATGTCTTACATAATACCAGTGAAAAAGAATGAACTAGTGATAACCTAACGGCATCAATAAATTTCACCGAAATGATGTTAAATGAGAGAAGCTAGGCATAAAAGACTATATGTTGTATAACTGTGTTTATAGTACATTCAAACACAGAAAGAACTGATCTGATTGTAGGGGGTCAGAGAAGTGATTAATTTGTGTAACATATTGTCTAGAGAGTGATGTGAGGGAGACTTCTAGGGTACTGAAAACGTTTCCAATCCTTATGTAGCTAGTGACTATACAGGCATATAAATATATACAATTAACTGAGCCTAAGGTTAAGATTGATGCTCTAACTGTGTGCAAATTATATATCAGTTTAAAAGAAAGAGGGAAAAAGAAAAGCATAGTGATTAGATTCCAAGTCTTACTTTCTACTGTATTCAGAACAAAAGTAGGAAACCAGCTATTTTCTAAGCAAGTGATCAGATAATACTTATAAGAAAGCAAAGAGCCCTAAATAAAATACTTCCATTTACTGAAATCTGGGAGATATACCATTAAAATAGTTGGTTCTGCGGCAACCATTGTGCAATGAACCTAACCA
Organism: Rhinolophus hipposideros; assembly: GCF_964194185.1. Lineage (NCBI taxonomy): Eukaryota > Metazoa > Chordata > Mammalia > Chiroptera > Rhinolophidae > Rhinolophus > Rhinolophus hipposideros. The sequence continues at coordinate 42,706,728 of NC_138047.1, forward strand.
GTTGACTAGCTCAATGCAAAGCCAAACACTTCAGTACTTTCCTCTTTAATATAAAGAGATGATCAAGGCTCAGAAGTTATGAGAGAAAATATACAAACACGAAAATCTCCAAAATGTGGAATAAAGGAATTCAGAGGAAACAATGTTATTTGAAAGAACAGGAAAACATTTAAAAACAAATAAACAAATAAAAAGCAATAATATCCTCTGGATGACAGAGGAAAGTCTTGCATCAATTTAAGAATGAATGCAGGTTTTAATAAAAAAATAAAGGAAAAAATTCTCTTAGGAAAAATATATACAAAATAAACAAAACTTTTCAGTAGAAGAATTAAAAGACATTGGCAAGTTAACTCCCAAAATATAGTGAAAAAAGACAAATAGAAAATATAAGACAATAACTAGCAAATGAATAGAAGAGTGCCAATGTCAGAATAGTATGTCTTCTGAGACAGAACAGTAAATAAGAGATAGAAGAGTAATATACCAAAGTAGTTATATAGCAAAACTTCCCAACAGCTGAAGATCATGTGTCTTGTGGAAAAAAGACCCACACTGGAAGATAGAATACAAAGAAAGCATGCTAGGAAAGTGGTTGTCAGTCTAGAATTTATATCTAGTTATACCCTCCAAGTATAAAGGCAAAATAAAGACATGAAATGATACAGAAAATTTACTTCTCATGCATGCTTTCCCAGGAAACTAGAGGATATATTCCAGCGAATCGAGGAAATAAATTAAAACCAGAAGTAATGGGGTTTAGAAGACTGTGGCCCTAACGAATGATAACAGTTTGGAAAAATTCCAAAGTTGCAACTGTACTTCAGGCATAGAGAGCAAAGCATTCAGATTAAAGCAGGAGGGTTTGGGTTGATTCCAGGATGCCAATTGCAAACCACTGCCTCACTGAGTGATACACTAGACAAGTTCAGCCATAAATTTGTATCAGCAGCATCCACACAGTGCACCAAAAGCCCAGACCTGTCTGCTGCCACTAAAAAAGGATTTATATTACATAGCAGCCTGGAAAATGAAAAACTGCAGGGAAATAACGCCCTGATATGTTGTTTATTAGCCGTAGTGTCTTCTAATTTGATTCTTCTATATTATAAATCTTAGCAGAAATGACCAACATTTAAGGAGTCAGTAGCAAAGTTATTTGATAAAAATAAACAAATAAAAAAAAAAAAACCACAAAAGTCTATATACAACTTTCCTCTTGATTTTATTAAGTAGAGCCTTTATGGCTAATAAAACATGGTGGCAAAGGAGGAAGATAGTTTATATTTAATAGAATAATATAAGTATATATTGATAGGATAAATAATAGAAATTTCAAAATATCATTTAATGTTTTAAAGGTAAATTAATGGAAAAATGAAAAGAGGATATATTTATTGAGAGGTTGGATATGGAGCACAGAGCAGTTGATAAATCCAGAAATAGCAGTTTAATCATATTATTTAGAGATATTCAGGTGATTATCTGAAGTACCAAAAACAAAAATACTTTAATTGTTTTTTTGGAAAAGGAGGTCTGGTGATAAGGTATCAGTATTTTCTTTGCTACATTTGATTATAATCTAATTGTACTGTGATTTTTTAAAATAATATGTTTATACTTTAATTAAATTAAAAAAACATAAAACATGCTACAGACTTTAGGGAAGATAGGAAGGGTGACTTTATTTATAATTTTATGTTATCCTGTTGAATTTTAATTTTGAATTTTATCTAACATCATTTAAAACTGCTTTAAATTAAATATCTATCTATCTATATAATATATATCTATATATCTTATATATCTTATAAACAGATATATATATATATAGTATATATCTTTTTTATCTTATAGATATATAAGACATATAGATATAATTTCCCTTGTCGTAGAGTTAGTATCACAAATGAGGGCTTGTGTGCTAAATCCAGTTCACTCTTGTGTTTAAATGACCTGTAAACTACTTTTTTTATTTTTTTACGATCTTTAAGTATTTGAAAAAAATCAAAGTACGAGTAGCATTTCGTGATAATTATATGAAATTCAAATTTCAGTCTCCATATATAAAGCTATATTGGACTGCATCCATTGTCATTCAATTGCTTATTGCCTGTGGCTGCTTTTAAATTATGCGGTCAAATTTAATTGACTGTAGTGGAAGTAGAGACCTATGTATTTACTTACATTTTACTGAAAATGTTTGCTAACCTGCTTTTGAGGATAATTCTTAAAAACATCTCATAAGACAAATGTTCCTAATTTTATATAAAATCATTTTTGAAAACAATGTCATATAATGAACATATACATAATTTTGATACCCTATATTTATATGAGTCTTTAATAAAAGCGTAAAGATGTATGAGACAATGAAAATAATACAAATGATGCAAACTACTTAGTGAATTAGCAGAGATGTAAGTTTACTAAAGCCAACTATACAATGTAAAGATGACCTAATGGTGCCTTTAGTTCTGAGGGCATTCAAATTTGGGTCATAGAAGAGCTAAATTGGCTCTCAGACAAAAAAAAAAAAAAAGTGCTGATGAGAAAATGCAGCGACATTAAACGATAATTCTCCTAAAATTGAAGTCTGGCTATCAAAATTATATAAGTTGGAGAATTCCAAGAAGTGTACACACATATATCCTTATTACTGCTGGGGAGTAAATCATAATACGAAACAAATTTAAAATTCTGCTACAGTCATTCTGTATGTGTATTCTAAAGAGAAAAGGAGAAAAGCTGAGGAAGAACGGTTCAAAGATATTCTTTTCCCTAAGTGGAAAACATTTTGTTAGAGTATCTACTTTTATTTCCTTACATATTTTCATTTGCTTGTTTTCTGTGAAGTAATTTAATAGCTTATTTTGCTTCCTTAACAACATCTAATTTAATACTAAGAAATTCAGGAGATTAAGACAAATACTGGTGGATATTCAATTAAGGAAAACAGTAAGATGAAACTGGTTTTACATGTTTTTATGAAGCCTTCTCTATTAACTGGCACCTCTACACTATTATATTATAAAAAAAATTGAATTTCTGTGATAAAGATTCTAATGTTCAATACATTTTAGGTGTACCTTAGCGTCACTATATTCTATATGAAATACTTTGAATACAGCAAGAGAGGATATATAAAACGATAAAAGCAAACAGACATAAATGGCATTTCTTTAGTTTATATACACTTATTACTATTTCTCTAGTTTACATATCATCATCTTGAAACTATTAAGTAATTTCTCAAGACCCATCTGGATTAGTGATATGGCAAAGTCACATTTGCAAACAAGAAGTAATCAATAATTTACTGGAAATAATAGCCAGCTTGCATCAAAAATTTCCATATGATTTATACAATTAAATGCTGATTATCTTTATATTATTAAATATCTTATTATATTCTAATAATTTGATAAAGATTCAAATACAAAAATATAATTTCATGTCTGAAATATTTGATTTCCTAGAATATTTATTTATTCAATCTGGTAACAAAATATTTATAGAATATTGGATTGGAAATCATAGATATCATAACAAAATCATAGCAAAACCTTGATATGTAACCATGCTATTCTTGTCCTACAAGCCAGTGCTAAGAATCTCTTGACTGACTTATGGAGAGCTGCTCCACGAGTTCCCTTGAAGATTCATAAGTATATCATATAGGTAATTCACAAATCCTCAGAAGGGAACTAAGTCCCTTTCTCTATTTTTCACAATCTCTAAAACTCACTTTTCCTCCTGAAGGACGTTTGGAAACTAAATCAGTAAATAACATAGGAGCTTGTGATACTAGCAGACCAATGCAATATTGAATAGAATTTAGAAGGTCTTTCTACACTGTTCCTGCTAATCCTTAATCTTCATGTACATTACTTAGCATTTCACATCACTTATCATAGCATACATTTTAAGTTCTTGCAATGGATATTATTGCTATTAAAAGCCTAATATCTACCCAATTTTTCTGCAAATGACATTTGATTTTCTCCTTAGAACCATCATTTTTTCATTAGTCCATTCATGTGGTTCATTAAGTATTACACCTTCCATCCACAAACACACATGTATTTATGTTTAGATACAGGACAAAGCTCTATTGTTAAGTTTTTTTCTCACCTGAAAGGTTGGGGCAATTGGGTCCAGTTGGACCAATCCCAAAGTTGTCAGGATAAATCTCCCTGTGGATAATAATATGGGAACCATGGAAAAGAGATGCTGTCAAGCTCTTGTAATAAGTTTGGTAACTGTTAAGAAAGATATACCATGTTTCCCCAAAAATAAGACCTAGCTGGACAATCAGCTCTAATGTGTCTTTTGGAGCAAAAATTAATATAAGACCTGGTATTATATTTATTGTATTATATTATATTATATTAATTATATTAATTATATATTATATTATGTTATGTTATATTATATTATATTAATTATAATATTATATTAAGACCAGGTCTTATTGTAAAATAAGGCCAGGTCTTATATTAATTTTTGCTCCAAAAGGCACATTAGAGCTAATTGTCTGGCTAGGTCTTATTTTCGGGGAAACACCATATTCTAGAGTTGCCAGAAGTCCTCCAATGCATGAGAATCAACATAGATCAAAGGAGGAACCAAGAAACATATTTATGATGACACTGGAGTTTTGCACCTTGAACAATGCCTAAGTTAGCCATCTCTTTAAACTTGTGCTTCTATATCTTCAACCAAAAATATCCTAATATGAGGATACTGAAAGGGGAACTTGCCACTGACAACTTTGACTATGTGGGTTTAGATAAATTAGATAGGTAGAAGGCAGTGTTAAGTCCACAGATTCCAAGTTCTGAGAGTGATAGTTCATTTTACATGGAAGAAAAATGGCAGGATAATTTCTCGCACCTGATGTACTCGGGAGCATAGACTCTCAAAGGTATTTATCAGGTAACTATTAGACTGTTGGAGTTCAGTAATTGTTGTGTCTTTAAGTAAGTTCTTACAAAAAACAACAACAAAGAAAAACACAACAGCAGACAAGCTTTGGTTGAGGCTGGCCCAAGGGAAAGCAGAAGGAAAACAAATAGCCCTCACATCCTAGAGTCAGACCTGGCGGAGAGACAGAGTGACAGTGCATGAGCAAGACAAAGAGAGAGAAGAGAGAGAGAGGAACAAGAAAAAATTGTGGAACACAACCCATGGAATTAATTTATTTCATAACAATTCACAATTAATGAAGTACTTTTGTGCTGGGGTAAAAAACACTGACGTGGTGAAGCTGTCATGAATGCTAAATACAGTCATACCTTGTTTTATTGCTCTTCCCTTTGTTGCTCTTTGTTTTGTTGTGCCTCACAGGTATTGTGTTTGTTTACAAATGAAAGCAAGACCCTTTATCAACAAAAATATTATGACTCGCTTTATCATTATCCTTTATTATGATGGTCAGGAACCCCAAGCTCAATATCTCTGATGTATACCTCTACCCTTTAAGATGTACTCTCTGAAATCCCTACATGCATAGAGGATTATTTTGTCCTTTGAGGCCTGGTCGTGTTGCTTATTCTGGGTTGTTGAAAAACCTAGCTGTAGTGTCAATATTTATTTGTAAATAGTTATAAAAACTCCTGTTACTTTAGGCGCTCTATTCCTTGAATCCAAAACAATTAGACAAATATAATGGTGATCAGTAAATCACAAGGGACTACCCATCTTGGACCCCTACATTTATATTATTTACGTCTATGATCGAGTGGTTTCATGGAATTCTGTCTTAGTCAAGGGATGTGACTAGCTGATATGTAAAATTCTTGCTCTTTAGAGGAATGCAACCAGATGGGTATGTCTCCAATCAGCTGATATTAATGTGATATATGATGTGAATATAATATATGATGTTGTTGATTTGATGTTTTCTTTGACTATGCACTTATTGTTAACATGACTAACAGACTGTTTTTTTTTTTTTTCATGACAGTGGTAATATTTTGGCTGTGTTTCAAAACTGGGCAGGTGATCATGGGTGTTCAATCTACCACTCGTCTTTCTTTAAACTCCTACTGAGCTAAATGGGAGTTTTGTACTGTAGCAAGCAGTGAATTAGGTATCCAGTGATGTGAAGAGAAGAGGGCAGACAGTTCCAGATGGCTAGTGCCACAGAAGCTAAGGGTCAATGTTTGCAGAGGAGGGAATGGGCACAATATACGATCTCAATTATTAAAAGTCAGTAGACAGGAAAACAACCAAAACAGTAACAAATGAATGGAATGACTCTGTTGGCATGAGTAAGCACTGTAAGCTTTTTCAAAGCTCCCAAGGGCAAATGCATTATTAGTGTATTTGTATCTATTAGGAGCATGTCATGGAATTAAGCTGCTGTGGGTTTACCCAGACTCTTCATTTTTTTCAGCTTCTAAACTTACAAAGTTGAAGCAGCAGAGCTTCATAGTTAACAAACCTTTCATTATTTGAAAATAACGACTTTATAAGAACACAGTGGATTTTCAGTTCAAGTGAATGGAACCGCTCACTTTTATACTTTTCCTAATTGGACTGTACTGCATTAATATAGTTAGAACAGAAACAATACTGTTTTTCTTTCCAGAGGAACTGAAATCATCACACATTGCTTACAGCCTATTTTTTTTCCCTTTTGACTAGTTATAGCGCAATAGATATCAGCTTTGTTTCCAGTATTCCATTGTTAATGCCTCATGCAGGATTCATGCATGATTATCTCAATTTAGTGTTTTTAATTTAACACAAACATTAGCAAGAAAAAACAATTCACCAAACCTAATGACTGGTCATAATGCAATACAATAAAATGCTACTTTTTACACCATTCATTATGCAAAATTCATCTCAAAACACATTTTAAAGTTAAATGACATTATTATAGAGTTAAATATCATCTCATTGTATTAGCAAATAAATCAGAGCATAGAGAGAAATTAATTTATCTACAAATCCGTCAAAAGAAAGGTTTATGGAATGTGTATTTCAATTGGATTGTAACAGTTTCTAGAGAAGAGATAAAAAAAATGACATCAATGGGAATTCTGGGAGCCATGGTTGGAAGCTCTGTGAGAAAGTTTTTAGTTTGTGTTTGTTTGTGTCTCTGAATTGCTTTGTGAACTTGGGTAAGATACTTAATTGTCTATAACCTAGGTTTACCTAGCCATTGAATTAAGACAGAGCATAGGTTTAGAAAGGATAGAAGCTCTTATTAAATGTAAGTGAATTGCTATGTTTTGGGAAGACAATGTTCACCTTTTTCTGAGCACTAAAACTCAAGTAGGAATGATTATATTCAAAACTTTAAAAAATAAGATATATGTTCAAAAAGGGAGCAGCATTATTCCTCATCTTCAAAACTAAACATAATACAAAATCTATGGTCTTATGTTACTGATATATTCCTTGACGTGTATTGCACCTTTAAAAAAAAAAAAAAAACAGAAGCTGATATCATTGTTCATTAAGTACTGGAACAATTTACTCCTTTTCATCATATCAGTATTAGAATTCTGGGTGAATGTCAGAAGTTCAGAATGTTATTCTACAGCTCATTAAATGATTTGAATAGAATCGGCATGTGTCTCCACTCCAAAGCACTTACTCATAATAAAGTCAATGACGACATAGGAAAGTTCTAGATTTCTATTTTTTAAACATGGTTTATCTGTTAAAATAATTAAAAGGCATTGCTTATATTTTTCTAGCTGTCGGAATGAGGGAAATTACCATACTACTGCTAAAACAAATCAACCCAGAAGACTTCTATTCCATACCACCTCCATGGCCATCATCTTTGGTGAACTCACATTCCTTAATTTCAATGAAACTCTACTTTCTACTTTCTCACCTATGAAATTAAAAGAACGGTCTGAATACAATCACAGATTCAAATACCCACAGAGATTCAATAGGTAATTTAAGTAAATTAAATGTGTCAGTTGACTATTTCAGCAAATTGAAGAGTAAATATCCCTTCTAAAAGTAATCTCCTACAATTATTTCCACGTAAAAATTTGGGCTAGTATAGCAACTTTTCCGTTTTTTTCTTTCTTTTTTTTCACATGTATCTAAGATTTTTTTAACTTCAAATATTTACTTTTTAAATACCAGTCCAAACATTTTCAAGAAGGTAATATAAAACATTGATACAGCGCAAACTTAGACCTAAAGCCATCAGTTTTTAATTATCAAAATAGATCAATTTTTAGGTTTCTCCTTACTAATAATCTGTGATTTTATATATCTATAATGTTGGAATGATACAAGTGAATATAAATTCTCATGTAAGATGAGGATATGAGAAGAGCAGCACCCCTTACATACAAATTAATGGACAAGTTTTGTACAAAAAATAATGATATAAAAGTACATATTTTTTCTCTTCACTTCTTATTCTCTCCATTTTCCCCCATTCTAATGTCTCCATTTTTTGTTCTGTTGTAAAATGGATATTACAGTGTCAATATTGATTTTAATAATCACCACTTTAGAAAATATTAATAAAGACTTATTACTAATTAAACTCTATTACCTCCACCTCACCTTTATAACCCATAGGGAGAATAGTGTCCTAGATGGAATAGAAGTGTGGAAATGAAGGGGGTTGTCTCACCTGGGAAAAACCATCTTTTTCCAGAGGATATCAGTATCTTGATATTGTCCCAAAACTCCAGAGTCTCTTCTTTACCATTGCATGCCTAGAAAATCAGTGATTATTTCACCGAGAGAAAAATAAACTACCCAAGGCCTTTTGTGGTAAGTACACTCAATAAGAAACAGATGTACTTAAAATATGAACACCATATTCTTTATTTTAAAAGAAATGTAATAAACAAATAAGACACTTGTGCTCATGTGTTAGTGAGTACTTATGCTTTTCTGCCCTTGTGTTCCAATCTAACTGCTTTGGCAATAATAATTAGAATTCTGCTCAATGGTCATTGAAGTAGCTTGAAAGTAGCTTTTTTAGTTAAATGTTTTCGTGCAGCATTTGTTAATAAAATTATGCAAGTTTCAGGTGTACAATGCTATAATATATTATCTGTGTATTGCATTGTGTGTTCACTGCCCAGAGTCAGTTCTCATTCCATCACGATATGTTTGACCCCCTTTCCCTGCTTCTAGCTCCCCCACATTACCTTCTGGTAACCACTAAACTGTCTTCTGTATCTATGAGTTTTTTCTTAATATGTCTGTCTTGTCTATTTGCTGTTTTCAGTTTTATATCCCACCTATGAGTGAAGTCATGGTTCTCGACTTATTCTGTCTGACTTATTTCGTTTAGCATAATAATCTCAAGATCTATCCATGTTGTCACCAATGGCATTGTTTTACCTTTTCTTATGGCAGAGTAGTATTCCATTGTATATATATATACCACATCTTCATTATCCGATCATTTGTCAGTTGTTTCCTTGTCTTGGCCACTATGAATAATACTGCAATGAGCATAGAGGTACATATGCCTTTACAGATAAATGTTTTCATTTTTTTTTGTAGTAGATACCCAGAAGAAGAATTGCTAAGTCATAGAGTAATTTACTTTTAATTTCTTGAGGAACCTCGATACTGTTTTTCATAGTGGCTGTACCAATTTACACTCCCACCAACAGTGTATGAGGGTTCCTTTTCTCACCAATCTCTCCAACACTTTTTACTATGTCTTGTTGATAATAGCCATTCTCACAGGTGTGAGGTGGTATCTCATTATGGTTTTGATTTGCATTTCAGTAATAGCGAGTTAATTTGAGCATCTTTTCATATATATCTGTTTGCATTTGTATATCTTCTTGGAAGAAGTGTCTGTTCAGGTCCTCCGCCCTTTTTTTTATTAGATTGTTTTTGTTGGTTGTTGTTATTATTGTTGTTGAGTTGTATGAGTTCTTTATATATTTTGGATGTTAGCCCTTTATTGGAGGTGTAGGTTTGCAAATATCTTCTCCCACGTGGTTGGTTGTCTCTTTGTTTTGTTGATTGTTTCTTTTGCTTTGCTGAAGCTTCTTAGTTTGATATAGTCCCAGACACAATACTTCCTAACTCATTTTATGAAGCTAACATTACCCTGATACCAAGACTTTGGTAAGGATAACACACAAAAAAGAAAACTACAGGCCAATATCTCTAATGAATACATATGCAAAAATATTAAACAAAATACTAGCAAATCAAATACAATATTCATTATTGAGAAAACAAACAACCCAATTTTTAAAAATTGACAAAAATATTAGAATAGATACATCACTAAAGGAGCTGTATTGGTAAAATAAGCACATATAAAGAAACATTAGTAGTCATCAGGGATATGCAAATTAAACCACAATGACATACCACACATTAATTATAATGTCTCAAATACAAAATTATAATAGTAGTAGTAGTAATACTAGTAGCAGTAATATGATAGTAGTAGTAATAATAATAATAATAAAATAATAATAATAAACTACGTGTTAGTGAGGGTGCAGAGAAACTGAATTCTCTTGCATTGCTAGTAGATAAACAAGAAGTACAGTCACTTAAGCAAACAGTTTGGCTGTTTCATAGTAATGTAATCATAAACTAGTGATGCCTAGTAATACCACTCCAGGGATTTGTCCCCCCAAATGAAAGATTATGTTAATACAAATTTGAGAACTGACATGTTACCTTTTTGTCTTTACCTGATATTGGTACGATTTTGCTGATTTTCTAGCCTTTAATAGATATGGGACAGACAATGGCTCTCGTGTGAATGAAGAACAAAGAAGAAAGTAACTCAAAACTAGAGAACTATCTAAAGTATATCTTTTAGTTTACCTTTTGCCTTTTTGTCTCCTTAGACTGACATTTATCTGCCCTCGATCACACACACACACACACACACACACACACACACACACACACTGCACTATACCACATACACACCTCTCATCTCTCTATCCACAGTTTGTCACAGCTTTTAATCCTATCTAGGTTTGAGTTTTGTGCTGAATATTTGAGGATATGTTTTTACGCCTAAAAACAGGCTGTGGATAGGCTGAGAGTCTGGAAAACTGGTTTGAATCAAAAGACTAGGTTGAAGTGTCAGCTCTGAATTTATCCATATAATTTCATCATGTGTGGCTATTAATAGAATTAAGTAAGAAAATAATGCAAGGATACTTTATCAACTATCAAATTATTAATGGAGACTTTCCCAACATTGCGTATATAGCATTAAATTTGCCTGTCAACTTAAACTTTCACTTCAATTTTACCTTTCTACCACCACAAAAAAATAATTTTGTTAATGTCTACACCCAGAAAATATGTTTTATGTGACAGATTCATGACAGCCAAATTAGGCTTTGAAATGATATGTGCTTAACATGTGGATAATATGTCATCTTTGTTCTTGGAAGGAGATGTAGACAACATACCCTGACCCAGTACTGAGCAATCTTCTGTGTTATGTTTGGTTGCCATGGTTTCCTGAGATAAGTGTGCAAAGACGTACACCACCAGCAAAGCATTTTAGTATTCTAACCTACTAAACTTAGGTAAATTTTTCTTACATGAATAATATAGAGCTTAAAGATTCCTTCCATTCATGCAGCAAAGCCTAATCAGCCCTTTTGCCTCCTCCTTCCAAAGTATACAGTCTAATATTTGGACTGTGTGTTTTAATACTCCACTGCTAAAATAGGAGCAAGGTAAGGAAATTTCAAGAATTCCCAAAGAACATAATTTCTCTCTAAAACCTAGAGAAAGTCTGTTCTACACCTCTGCAGGTAGGCCATCCCAGGACAATGATTTGGGTAATAGCTAGAGGGCAATTTTACAACTACCGCATTGTTCAAGGAGCCAATCCTCATATATTATGTAGACTAAGTCGTTTGAAATCACTTTCTTTTACCCACCAGAAGATGTCACCTTCATTTAATAATGTCCTTGTCTCCGATCATAACTCCTATAAGTTCTTTTCCTTAGTGGTATAATTAATTGGGGCAAAGTAGAATTCGGGAGGATGTAAAGGGGCTAAGATGTAAATGTAATCCAGTAAGCCATGTTATAGGGTACAAAATTTAATTTTCTCTCCATATGGATTTTGGTTCTACATACAAAGTAAATATTTTACTAAGTTATTATAGCCACAATTCTCCCAAATAGAGATGATAAAAGTGGGGAACACTATTACGAGTATATTTTTTTCTTTGACAGTTTCCTTTCTTGATTCAGATGCTGTAACTTCCAGATCAATTCTCCAATTTTGTTATTCTGTTTTTATCATCATAGCAATCTATTTGACTATTTGTTCTTTTTGAAGACTTTCTTTAAATTTGCCTTCTGATATTATACTGTCGTTTTTTTGTTGTTGTTTTCAAGTTTCTTTTCTTTCTTTCCTTTTTGTTTGTTTGTTTACAGGAACATGTGTATTTCAAAAGAGAGGCTCTCTCAACCATCAATTCTTTTATGATAAATTTGGTAATTTGAAGTTAGTAAATGCCTCATTTTTTTAATTAGATTTATATGTACTCAGTTTTATTTTTCCCTAACAATTTGACCAATTCTCACAGGTGTCATCCTGAGACTACTCTTTGATATCATTTGAACACTAACATTCCACATTTCCTGTGTTGAATACCCGGTTTCTGGAGAAGAACATCTACCTCTTTTTTTAGCCATGCCTCCATTTTGATGAAGTGAATTATTCAATAACGTTTTTTTTTTTGAAATGCCATAGAGGATGTATATTTTCTGAGCAACTTTATTGTCTAACAGTATATGTATTCTGTCTTCATATCTGATATATAGTATGTCTGGGTATAAAATTACAGTTTGCTAATCAGTTTTAATAAGAATTTTGATGTGTCTTGTCTATTGTCTCTAGCTTCCAATCCCATTGGTGAGAATACAAATGTCAGCTTCTTGTCAATCCGTTAGTTGGGACAATTTTTCTTCTTTTGGTAAATTTTAATGCTTTGTCCTTTATTCGAGTTGTTTTGAAATTTCATTGTCATGTGCCTTAATGTAGCATCTTTAAATGTATTGCTACTGGTGCTTCATCTTGCTTTTCAGTCTGGTGATTCATGCTATTTAGATTTATTAGGTCAATAAATTTCCAGTGTCCTTCTGGTCAGGAAAAGAGGAGTTGTGTAGTGTGTTCATTGATAGACATCTGAGGAGGAGAGAGGGAGAAGTGTGTGAGAAACATAAATTTTTAGAGACTCCTTAATGAATCTCTTCAGTAGTGTTGCTGTTCTAGCCCTGCCACACGCCTGCCTTGTGTATGATTGTTGCATTCAGGTCCTTGTGATTTCTCAAGGTCTATGAAGTTGTGCCAGCTCATTTCAATAACTGTCTTCTCTAGGAGAAATTTTATCTTCACATTTACATTAAACTATGCAATTACTGTTGATTTATCTGTTGTCTATTTCCTAAATATATATTGAAAATTAAAATCACTTTTTGTACATCACATTCATTGAGGTTTATAAGTGCATTAAAATGTGCACATTTAAGGGTATCGTTTAAGGACTTTTGAAAAATATATGCAGTCATATAACTGCCATTGAAACACTACGTAGGATATTTTTATCACACCAGATATATTTTTTGTGGTCAATCGCCTCACCTCAACATAAACACTGATCAGATTTATATCAAAATGATTGATTTGTATCAAAAATAAGTCTTTGAATGGGCATAATATATATCTTTTCATCACTGTGATTTATTGTTATCTTATTCTGATACAATATTGAAAATTCTGAAATGTATGTATAATCCTCTGTACCTGACCAAAAATAAGTTGATAAGAATTCTATTCATATCAGATTTTAAAATACAAATCTTGGCTGTAATGAAGTTTTTTCCATCAGTGGCTGAGAAAATAATGGCTTGTTTTTACATTGGGCACAATTTTAGGTGGACACTAATGTAATCACTGTCTTTGAAGTGGGAAGTAGCTGCAGGGTTTTGTGTGCATTGGCCTGGGAAATAGGGGACCTGGATACTAGACCCAGTTTTTCTGATATCCACTAATTAGGTAAAATTGAGAAAGACAGTTGATCTTTCCAATTTTATATTTTAAAATTGATAGTAAGATATATGGACCTTTGATCATGATCCTCTAGAATTTTTTATTTAAATTTCATTTTCATTCTTCAGAATTTGATTAAGTTCATGGCTCAAGAGATGTTTGTGAAGAGAAAAAAATGAAGGGATTTTCTTGACAGAAAAATGGTGGTAGTTGAGAAGGACAAAGAAAATGGAAGACAGTAATAATTAATTCAGGATTAAAAATGTTGCAATTTTAAATATGAGGCGTACTAGCAAAATAGCTTAGAACATGGAAATGATAAGATAACTGGTATAACCTGGCATAGTTTCTAGGAAATAATTTAAAGAATAAAGCAAAATTATTTGAATTTTGCTAGAAATGAACACATAACTGTCATACATTGATGAGGTTTTAAACTGACTATGCATTTCTTTAACCATTAAAGTACTTTTTAACCTGAAAAATGAAGTCCGATTGGTTTGAAAATATATGGGACTATATTTGATGTTTCTTATTTAGCTTCAGTTTTGCAGTATGTTATTCAAATAATAGACTACAACAGTAGGCAAAATTTAAAGTCAGAAACAAGAAAGATTACTATCTACCTCCAAGATTAATTTTCTGAAAAATCAATATTTTTATGGTTTACAGCAAGCCCAATAATTGAGTGAGATAATAGTGAGTTAAGAAAATGATTCTGTAAGTTCATTTTATTTTAAAGATAACTTTTCTTTGGAAGCAGCGAATATTTTCCTAATAAAACTTTTCTCCCTAGTAGGTAGGAAAGGAGTATCTCACTCTGCTGAAATTGCCATACAGCCACTTATGTATTGACATTTACATTTTTGTTACAGTACTTTTTAAAAAAAATTGCTCGTATGTTATGAATAAACAATGAGATTCAACTCATAAAACTTACATGTAAAGTTATTACTCCTAAGTAGGCTAAATTTGCATTTTTAATTATTCAGGTTGCTTACAAATGTAAATGACATTTTAAGTATTAATGATATCGATGTCACTACAGTGCTTTTTTTTTCTCCCAAAGAAAACATCCCATTTATTTACAGGATGCCAAACAAGGGCTCTCAGAGCATTTGTGGTTGTTTAGAATGTGAAGATCTCAAGTATGAACGCAAACGATTTATCAAGTATATCTTACAAAAGACGGATGCATCAACACTTCACAGAGAATTATTTACTACAATAATTGTTGCATTTTTTATTTCAATAAATTAAAACTATTTTCTTTCTTGTAGACATTTCCTTAGAAAGACAATTTGGCCATTGAAGGAATATTTACATAACAAAGAAGTAGCTCTATTAAAGTAAATTAAAATACTCCCAAATGTGATTTCCTCATATCAGATTTGTAATTTAACATTTCACTCCAGCTGCCATGTGTCAAGAAGGAAGGCTACAGAGCCAGATTATCTGAGTGGATACCAGTTAAGAGACTATTACAGTGGTCCAGTTAAGAGATGATGATAAATTGAACTATGAAAGTGGCAATAGAAATGGCAAGATGTGTCTAGATTACTGAGATGATCAGGGAATAAATCCACACTACTTACATGTAAGAGAAAAATAAGAGTAAGATGTCAAAGAATACAACCAGATTTCTGGCTCGTGTAATAGGTAGTCTTATTCCCTGAGATAGTAAACATGTAGAAATACTATGTTTGGGGGACACAAGTATGTTTTTGATTTAAGACTTGTTGAATTTGAAGTGTTTCTGATATATCAAGGAAATGGATCTAGTTTCCAAAAAAGAGTTTGGACATCGATATGTCCATCAATTTACTTATATACGTTTCCTGATGAACGTATATAGGTAAAATTACCTAGGAATAGGGTATAAAGTGTTTTTTTTAAAAATAAGGCCCAGGGAAGTATGTTGAGGAACTAACTGCAATATTTATCGGAAACCAAGTGGAGAAAGATTAACAGGTAAAGGAGATTAAGGACAAATAACCAGAGACAAAAGAGGTATTTTGAGAATTCAAAACTTTATGTGGGAGAAATAAAGACAGATATTAAGATAAAATGTAAATCTTTGAATGAAGACATGGATAAAGCACCAATGACTCAATCCTCTACTGATCACTGAATCAGTACAAATAATTGTAGCACTGGAGGCAGGGCAGCCTATGATAAGACTATAATAAGAATTTGACCTTGGGTGTTAAACATGAGTAGGAGTCGCCTATTTAACAGGGTGGGAAAGGTAGGAATCAAAAAGCATGTGCTGGGGCACAGACTGAAGAAAGACAAGACATAGATGAAGGGACAAGAGATGTGGTTGGGGATTTGGTTGTGGAGAATTGTGAAGCCAACAGAAGTTAAGTACACAATCCACCACCATGAGAACAAAATCTCATTTAAATCCATTTTACCCTTCTTTGTCGCCTGCTATAATATATGCATTGAACAAAGTGATGATTCCCACTTTGTCGCATCTTTTAAATAAAAGTTCCACACTTCATCCAAATATAGTACATGTTTCTTGGAAAATAATTAATCAGACATTACATATTGACCACTAGGTTGATGTCCATGATAAAATATCATTGCCAAATTTAGTATCTTTATATATCTTTAAAGAGGGCCAGATGCAGGGTTTCAAATCTTCATTTTCATTACATTATATTAAGCACTATTATTTATCTTCTGGATTGCAGAGTAAATTAAGTCTTCAACCCATTTTTTCCTACTTAGCATGAAACCCAGCAGTTTAGATGTGTTGCTGCAAATTCTTTTCAAATACACTGACAAGAAATAAAGATCAAATCCATAGTTTATGTGTGTTAAAAATACATACAAAATATATGTAATAATTAGTTACCAACATATAAAGAAATAGCTCATTCAAGAGCTGCTGGAAAATAACCTGCTCTGAAATAATTCACTTTAACATATCACTGACTTTTTAAATGTTTCCTCTCTCATTTTTTATTAATGGGGACATTTGCATTCAAATAGAGATCATTTGTTTTTAGGGCTTCGTCTGCTCCTGCTGTTTATTATCCACCTACTATTTAATCCACGGTTTATAGCACAGGCATAGGTTGCAGTGAAAATGATTAGGATGTCACTAAAGTTTATGCCTTCAGGTTAGAAATATGGTATATTCTGAGTGCAGTATAACTGGGAAACTAATGTTGTATTCATTCGAGTTGTTTCAAATTAAAATGTGTAAGCAAGGACTGACAAATTTAAAGAAAATGATACAATTATTTTATCCTAACTGATCTCTGCATGGTATATAGCTTTTCACAACATGCCACCTGTTCTCCAGAAAAATAATTGTCATATAATAGACATGCTAAAATAAATGCCTTAGAAAACCCACAAATTTCAGAGCTATGAGATTAACATGTTGCCAGTACTTTTCTGTTACTCTATTGTACATGTAAATCCCTGTTTATGTGGTTGGGAATTACTATTTACCAGAGGTGAATGTAAATTAATCAAAGTAATTTTGCATAGCATTGCTGTATAGAGACTTTACATATTACACATTTGTCAGACTATAGAATATTATCCTTTTTATGTCTGTAATCGGTGGAGATTTAAGTTCAAGGAGAACAAATGTGACTAGAGCTCTATGTTGCATCGCCTTGTGACAAAGCCAAGTGTTACAATGTGTTTCATTTGAAGTGCAAAACTACTAATCTAATGAAATTGTTACTGTTCTAAGCAATGTTCTTAGTATTTTTGTAGAATACCATGGAAATGCCTGCATTTATATTATTCAGCAAGGGAAATGACAGTGAGATAATTTTAAATTTTTATCAAGTGGGGTATTCAGAAAAAAAAATCAACAAAGTACATGTTTCTGCTAACTAAGCTGAATAGAAAGTACAAGTGGGTGGAGAGCATTTGAAATAGGATAGGTTATAGAATATATAGGGTAGGTCTCCAGGTTTAGATAAGAACAGTATTTTCAAGGACAGGAACAAAGAAAGGAGTTCTGATTGCAATCAGTTCTCAAAATTTTGATGAAAATTGTTTAAAGTGAAAGAAATATAAAGTTTACTTCAGCTCAATCAAAAAGTGGATAGTAGACTCTTTCAGTTTGGTTGTACAGGTCACATATTTAAATTAAATCTCTCTCTCTCTCTCTTTCTCTCTCTCTCATTCACTAGATCCCCTTTGGTAATATTTTTACCACTTTGCCTTTTTTTGGAAGAGTTTATCTACAAATAGTTTACTTTTATGTTAAAGTGTACTCCATAAAGAAGCAATTTCTCTTCAAGATTATTTTTAGAGCAGTGTTTTTCACACTGATTTATGACATCATTACTGGGTTATAGAGTCCAAAAAATGGATCTCGATCAGCATCTTATGTAGTTAAATTGAATGAAATTAAATACAAAAGAACTACCAAGATATATCTCAAGCATAAGAATAATTAATATAGCGTGAATATTTTGTTTCGGTTTGTGCACGTGAGTGTGTTTGTATGCCTTGGATTGGGGGGTGGGGATAGAGGGAGGGGTCATAATATAGTATGCATACTTTTAATTATAAGTCATGATCAAAACTCTGTGGAGTCCACTGATAGAGAAAATATATACATGTGTACAACACAGAATATTGTTTGGAATGAAATAATTAATAGCCTAAATAAAAAGTGATGCATAAATACATATTTGTATATTGATATAATTACATATTATACAGAACTTAAGATGGATAAACTAGATTTTCATGTTTCAAAGAAAATAACGCTTCATAATATATTAAGTAAGAAAATGAAGATAAAAGAAAATAATGCCATTTATGTAAAATTGAAGATACACATTACAATTCTTTACATTGTGTGCATGTGTATATATGTATATAAAGTGTAGAATTGGGAATTTACAATAATTCATTATTACAATGTACTCAGGGGAAAATGGACAGCAATGGAATAGGAAAAGATGCAGAAAACGTCCACTGATTCTGTTATCTATTACTTCATTAAAAATAATGGAATTTAAAAATGTAAAATATTAATATTGAACAGAACTGGATGCTATGTACAACATTTATATTATATTGTATATATTTTTGGTTGAAATATTTCATAAGAAAAAATGATAGAAAATTGGAATGCAGCCAAAACACAGGGAAGATGAGTGGTTGTTGGCCCAGTTACATGGCATTCACCCCATAATTGATGCCCCTCAATATACAATCTAACTCCTATTGACTTCCAGAGGGAGCAGATGCTCGCTCATACCTCAAAGAAAGTTTCATTTCTACGGAGTAAAATACTTGTGCCAAATAATAGAAAATCATTCTCTTAGAGAATAGCATAGAAGTCAGGGTGACAGCTGAATAGCCTACTATTTGTTTTCTAACAGTTTTTGAGATTACACTAGGCATCTATATTTTTAGAGGTGGAAAATTTAGTGATACCATGTGCTTCTCTCTAGGGAATAATCAACAGTAGAAGTGAAGTATGAAGCACATTTAAGGAGGTGGGCTGTGACTGCATTTAGGTTGAAATAGTTTCATGTCAGGCCAAGTGTGAAGACAGCAGATAATCACATATTCTTTTACACATTCGAAGTTTTACACTTTACAAATTGGGTGAGGAGAGTATTGGGGGTGGGGAAGAGAATAAATTAGTCACTTATTCATCTTTTTTTCCCTCTTTTGCACATATGGTAAAGGCAAAAAAAGAACATTATTTTGACAAATGTAAAATGCTAGGAAATATTAGAACAAAGTGCCAGGAGATTTAATCTGATATTCAGTGGATTTATAAACTGAAAGCATATATGCATGCACACTTCCATGCACCACACATACATGTTTTTACAAAAGTGGTTTACCATAATCTCTTCCAAGTGACCGTCTCTAGGGTCTTGTATATTATAGGTTTGTTTAACCATTCACCTATTTCCAGTTTGGGCTGTTTTGAGTAAAGTGGCTGTATATAAATTTTTTAAAAAAGATAATAATAAGAACCAGGGCATGAACAAAACTCCTGCATATCCAGTGCTTTCAATAGGGACACTATTGGCATTTTGGAGGTCGAATTTTAGATTCATGAGCCTGTCCTATATCTTAAGGATGTTTACCCATACCTAGCCTAAAAACTAAATGTCAATAACAACCCAACCATCCCACACATCATTTTAAAACTACCTTTGAGTGAGGTGGAGACCATTAGGCTCTGGTGAAAAACCATTGGTAGAGCATAGAATACCTCAAGCTCAGAAATGACATAGTAAAGAGACTCATCATCCTATTCCTTCTTAGTTATGTACAGTAGCAGGGAAAGTGAAATAAAAGGAAGGTGAATGATTCAATGAACAGGAGGATGGTTTTAAAAGATTAAGAGAGTGAATAAGGTCAAGGAATTTGTGATGTGAAAGATACAATCAGAGCATATATCCCAAAATTGAATCTTTACAAAATATAAATTGTGGTCATATGATTTGGTTGACCAAGTAACTGTCACTGAGTAAAGATAATTTTTCAACAAGCATTTGAATAAGATTATGACTTAGTTTTACATATAATCCATGTGACACTTCTACCATCAGTTTACAACTTTACAACTACCATTGAAATATATATATATATATATATATATATATATATATATATATATATATATATATATATATATATATATTTTCCCCCTATTTCACAGAGCAGGAAACTGAAATCAGAAAACTTATTTAATTGTGTGCTGAATGACAAAATGAAAGTTTAAACCCTGGTTTTTGAGTCCTGAGATCGTTCAGTGAAAGTGCTAAATAGGTCATCAACAAAGATGCTAAAACTGCTCAAGATAATGACAGGAACTGGACTTAACAAGAAAACTATGGGTGTCAAAGTTCCCAAATAACATGGTAGAGGAGAGACAAGGCCAGGATGATTGAAGCTATAAGGGTGGGAAAGAATTTGTACACAGATTTTAGAAGTGGAATGAGGGTGGGCTTGAGGTTGTAGAACCATAGAGGAGACATAGGAATGGAGAGCAGGAATGCTGTGACGTTGTCCCTACCCTGGGTTTGCAGAAGGTGTAATAGACAAGAATGAGCATCCTCCAATTGGGCGAAATTTGAAGAAAGCAATATTAACATGCATAACATGGATAATATTTCAAAACAATGATTCCACACTATATTCCCTTTCTATATTGATATCCATGTGCACTTACATGTCACTTTTTCTCCTACAACATTTAAATAAACTGTTTATATTTAGAAAGAAAGAAAGAAAGAAAGAAAAAGAAAGAAAGAAAGAAAGAAAGAAAGAAAGAAAGAAAGAAAGAAAGAAAGAAAGAAAGAAAGAAAGAAAGAAAGAAAGAAAGAAAGAAAGAAAGAGGGAGGGAGGGAGGGAGGGAGGGAGGGAGGGAGGGAAAGAGAGAGAGAGACAGAGAGAGACAGAGAGAGAGAGAGAGAGAGAGAGAGAGAGAGAGAGAGAGAGAGAGAGAGAGAGAGAAGAAAGAGCACTTTAGATCCTCAGCGCTTTTGCACATGATTTTCCTCCTTTCCCTGATCTTTTACAGCTCCATCTCATCCTTTTGGTCTTAGCCTCAGTGAGTAATCAGTCTATCCAAAATAAGTCCTTAGATTTTTCTAAACTCACTTCCAGCATATTTTCCATGATAAAAAAACAAAATTCAACTGAGTAAATTTGAAAATTTAATTGGCTTTATTAATGATTTACAAATCTGGCAGTATCCCATGCATCATTTAGAAGAGCATTCTGAGGGAGTTGTACAAAATGGAAGGAAGAAGAGTGGGGGCAAGGGAGCTTTTAACAAAAGAAAAGAAACTGTTATTTTTAGACCAACAAGACATCTTCGCAAAAATCGAGGGGAGGGAACTGCAAGGGTTCATATCATGTAAGTTTCCAGTTGCTTCTTTGGGGGATGGAGAGGGCCCACATGATATGACAGATTACCTTACTGGTTCTTGACCAGAAAATTCTAGACTAGTTGATTAAAATTATATTTCTAGGAAACAGCAGTTAGGCCAGGTATTAAATCTAGGTTTAATATGGGCTTTAGAACAAATGGTGCTATTTTGCGCCTGTGTTTTCTCTTTAATACCCATAATGCAACTTATTTCAATTCGTAATTATTTTACGTGTTTGTTTTACATGGTTTGATGTCATTTCTCCCAATAGAATTAATCTAAATAATAACTGAGGCCATATTTCTTTTATGTATCCCTGTATTTCTGTCCTGTAACATAGAAGGCAGTAGAAAGATCATTATTACTTATTGACTGGATTAATGTCTTCTTTGATGCATGATTTAATGACCTGGCAATTTGTATAAAGTTTTACTGGAAAAATATAAAACTTTATTTTTGTCTAGAGGGGAGCCTTATATATTATTTATAATTACCTGTTATATATTAGTATAGCAAATATGTACAAAAAGGTAATTTTTGATGAGTTACTTTAGAGTCTATAGAGTTACTATTGGAATCTATATAGAGAAAGTGGAATGTACAAATGTGTGAGTACTATAGTCAGAAGTCTATAAATTACTTTGTCCTATACATCAGTAATTCAGTATTTTTCATTCTTATATAGGGTATATTCTATCTATAGAGTGCTTAAGGAATGTAAACTAGCTATGCTAAAGCACAGAGGGGTTCTTCAAAATTTAGGCAACATCTGATTAGCACTGATTATAATTTGCCTGTTCTTTGCTTTCACTTACCTCGTACTTCCTCTCCTCTACTCTCCTTGGATACAAATGTGGATGAGCCCAAAGGATTTGAACCAAATGGCTGACAAACAGCAGCAATCAACAGATGCCTCATCATTGTTCTAGGATCAGCTGCTTGCTGGGGTTTAACCAATGAATCTTCACCTCAATAATCAAAAGATTAGTGCACTTTTTTGTTTTCCATGATTTGGACTTATATCGGTCCTTTCCCATGCCCTGTCATTACTCCCACATACCAAGGTGGATTGTATGTAACTAATGTTCTACTAAATTCCGCTTACACAGAGTCCCCAGCCCAGCGTCTTTTTTTCTAATAAACTTTTATAACAGTTGTGAAATTTTACAATGCTAATGACATGTAGTAGCTTTGGCATCTGTCCAGGTGAATAACTCTTTAACTTATCCAATTTCCCTTCACTTCTACACCTAAAGTTGAATATAGGTGATTCAGAACTTTTAGAAATGCATCAAGTTTTGCTCTGAGCAAAGGAGAAATCATAACTCAGCATGTATTAAGTAAACCTATAAGCATAAATTTTCTTATATCCTGCAGAATATTTTCCAGGTATTGTCTCTTGGTTATCTATATCCTAAGAATTACTCATGCTGAGAACCAAAATTGGCAGTTAAAAAACCCACCTCAGTGATTCCTATTTGTATAAAACTTTGTGAACCAACACTTTATGAATCAATCGAAGGAAATATTGGAGGTTTCTGATTTTATTTGTACTCTAAATGTGGACTTAAAGTGATTACTGATTAAATGAAGCTTTCCATAATAAAAATGAAAAAAAAAGAGGCTTAAAAGTGAACACTCCGGAGTCCTAGAAATTCAAGTTTAATTTGAAAACTCTTTGATGCTGTGTTCATTTTTTAGTGTTCATAAAATGTCCATACAATGCATATCAAAGACTAAGGGAAAATTCATTCTTATGTGTTTCCAAAATACATATACTTGGAGTTCTATTAAAGTAAGCATAATGCAACAATCACCACACACACTTTCTCAATAATAGGTGATATTTTTTGGAACACTTAATATGTACTATATTCTCTTTAAAAGTTTTACATATATTAACTTTAAGTAACGAAGCTGGGTTTCAAACTTATGCAATTGAGTTCCAATGCCACTAGCCTTCACTCTTTTGTACTATGATTAGCAGTTGTTCATTATT
This sequence comes from Rhinolophus hipposideros, assembly GCF_964194185.1. Classification (NCBI taxonomy): domain Eukaryota; kingdom Metazoa; phylum Chordata; class Mammalia; order Chiroptera; family Rhinolophidae; genus Rhinolophus; species Rhinolophus hipposideros. Next base: position 42,730,633 of record NC_138047.1, read on the forward strand.
AGATTTTCTCTGTCATATAAGTGCTATTATATATGACTATGAATTTTCTATTTCATGATCAGACCATATGTACCATTAGTTTATCCATTTGAATGATAGTAATAGAAGAATGGTTAATAATCAAAACACAGTATCAGAGAGACTTGCGTTGGACACTCTATTCCCATTACCCATTATCTTTACTCCTGCTAAGGTCCAGTGTCCACGGATGTCTACGATAGTGTTCTCTCACAGTACAATTTGACAAGGACTGACCTGTATGATCTCTTATTCTCTAAAGACTGTACGTCCTATTGAGATAATTACATGGAAAAAATCGAAGTGATTTTATGAGTTTTTCTATTTTGTATTTGCCGTTTAGAAGTGAATAGCCAGAGACCAAGGACTCAGACATTATCAGTGTGCCATGAAACATTGAGATATCAGTGATATGGTTAAGTAAATCAATGCCTTATATTATTTTAATTGCCAGAAAAGTGTTAACCTTTGAAGAAAAATATTAGAAGTACTAGAATCTAGCAAAACTGCAGCTCCAGAGCCACACAACCCAATCCCATTTCTACACATTTGTAATCATATTGACTGGGGCATATGTTTTTATTATCATAAGAAAAAATAAAATTAGATGATGTAATTTCATTTTAATCACAACATATTTCAATTTAATACCTGAAAATACAGTTTTATTTTTCTTTTAACTTTTCAAGTTTTTTTCTTTTCTTTTTGCTGTTTGTTTTTTTTATTTCTTTTCTGAGACAGATCTGTACAACGCTTAGGACAAACTCATAATAATGAAAAGTTTATAGCAAACTTTTAATTTTTTTCCCATCTAAATATTTTTCTAATAAGGAGATGAGACACTCAATGGAATCACTTCAATCAGTTTATAGTAGTGAGTAAGCTTGATTTTGCAACTGGCTGAAATATTTCATTACTCACTAGTGATAGAAATTGATATTTGACAGAACTCAATGAATTGTCAAGCATATTATATGGGTTATAATATGGGTGGTGCAAATTTGTGGCATCCATTTATTGCAGAATATATATAACTTTTATTCTTTTTCTCACAAATATAAAGGTAAGGCTTATATAATAAATCAGTAGCATTTGATATTTGCACCACTCTTGTATTTTGATAGTATTTGCAAGCCTTACTTTGCTCCTTTTCTGTTATAGCCAATTTACATTCTTTAACAGGCAGTTAATGCTATCTAATTTATATTCCATTATTATTACTATATTCCCTAGTTGATGAAGATGACTTGTTATATTTAAATAACTCTAGTGAGTTCAAAACCTACATTATGTTTTATTGAGTAACTACTATGTGCAAGTGAATGCAAGTACCATTTTTGGTAACTTACATTTTTGGAGCATTTTGATTGCATCTTCGTGCTGAATAAATTTATAGTAAACAGAGTGAAGAATTGTAAGTGTTTTAAAATTGAACTAGCTAATATATAAGATTCCAGGTAGAGAACGACCAATAGAGTGGAAGAGTTAATTCCCAATGAGCAATGGCTACAATGTAGAATATACTTTGCCTGTTTATATTACTTTATTTATGCAAAAAAAGTCATCAGTAAAAGGATAGGTTGATGAAAGGAAGAAAGAAGAAAAGAAAGGGAAAGAAGGGAGGAAATATTTTTTTTTTCTGTTTTTATTTATGCTACATTAGGTAAAGTGCTGACTGTAGAAACAGAGACCTGGGTTCAAGTTCAACTTTTTAAATGTTAATTACATCGGACCAAAGACAATACACAGCCTCTTAGCCTCAGGTTTCTTATCTATATAATGAGTGTAACAATAACAACTATGTCACAGAGATTTGGCAAGGATCATAGAGCACATATAAAATACATTTATAATTATTTAATAAGACTGATGTCTTTTTTTTAAGCCATCAACTCTTTTTTTCAAGTTCTTAACCATAAACTAAAGTAATCTGATAGAAAAAAGTTACATAAAAATTTTACAACTAGCAACTGAACCCTGTAAAAGCAACACAATAAATAAATATAGATGTGTATGTGTTTCTGTGATTGTGTGCATTTCTAAGGACTACTTGGCTTATTTTTTGTCATATGCTCCAGAGTTCTTTTAAGAATTATTTGTATAATGTTTGATAAGTAATTAGACTACAAACATTGTCAGATCATGGTTACTCCGGGAAAAATTCTCTTACGGGCACAAAAACATGATCTGGGATAAACTGCACACTACTTCATCTCTTACATTACAAAAAAAAAAAAAAAAGGAAAGATATCATTAATGACCTATTTTTTTTTAATTCAGTAAACTATCAAATAATGAGGCTAAGTCTCTAGAATCACTATATAGTGAATTAAAATAACTTCCAATGGAGACAACTGGATAACAGAAGTTATGGATGCCTATTGTATTGTCTGCTAGATGGTTTTTCAGTTTGGGGAATTCCCAAATAGAACCCATTATATTGGTCTTTATGAGAAGAATGAGGGGCTCCATCATGCTATTGATATCTGTTGAGAACAAGATGCAATCGAGAAGCATATCAAAACCTTCTGAATATTCAGGAATAAGAAAAAATATCATTAAAAACATTAAGTAATTGATCAAGTAATTAAATGGATATGCATTTGACTTTTAATACTAATTTATGCCAGTGACAGCTTTCATATTTTTTTTGTATAAATTATGTTAGTCATTTAAAGGGGTAACTCTAATTTTAATGGTTTATTTGAATAGTAGAGGTTGTTTGTTTGTTTGAATCTCCCTTATCTCACTAGAATGCCAAAACATTCAGTGGTATTGAATTGCAGGTCACTATTTGGCCTTTTTATCATGGTGCCTGGCCTTGGTTCATTTTGTTTTTGTTAATGAATGCTTACCTGTGTGAAACATCTTGACTAAACTTCTCTGACCCTGATTATCTCAGAATTGGGAAGAAGTGCCTTGATGATTTCAATTGTTGGAAATTTACAAAAATTAAATATTTGGTTAATTAAATATTGGTTAAATATTTGGATGACAAGCTTATTTAACCAATAATCTGTACTTTTTTTGCAATTGCATAGCTCAGAATGCTTTAATATCCTTATCTGCTAAATCTAAGAACCACAAATGCTTCTTAACTATTTTATAATCCTTGGTTTCTTCACCTGCAAATGGACATTCTGTTACCTATTTCCCAGTATTGTTAAGAGGATTACATGAGACAACTAATACACTTAAAGGAAATAAACCTTAATTTTCTATTCCTATTACTCTATTTATTGATATTTTTCCTTTAAACTAAACTTTTATTCAATGGAATAAGAAGAGATTGAAAACCCACACAAGAAGTATTACCACACACACATACACATATGTAAAACATGTGTGTACACACATGTTTATGTACACATAAAACATTACATCATCTAATTACATCATCTAATAGATGTTATAATATGCTTAATTTTATATACTATATCAGATGCATTAGGCATTAATAGACCCTGTGAGACATACTTGGGTGTGATAGAATGTATATTATAGGTTCAAGCATATATGTGCAACACATATCCCTTGATACTATCAACATGCAAACACTTGAGCACCTATGTGTTAAATACATTTAACACATTTATATTCTGCTCAGTGGTTTATGCTACCAAACAATATGACCTGTAGCAGTTAATTTAGGTTCTTAATTTCTTTAGATACTATCAGTGGCATCCCAGAATCTCTCAAATTCTGTTAGGAAGTAGTTTTAAAGATGGAAAGCACAGAGATGCTCTAGACTCCAAGCACGTGGGTGTTGCCCGTGCAGCGCCAGCCCTCAGTGAGAGTGCCTGGCTAAAGTGAGGTTCATTTGTTCATCTTGACCTATCAACTATTTGCGAAATATGTAGCTAACATTTCATATTATTATTAATAAAAGTGGAATTTTAATTAGAATGTTATAATTCACTCCTGATAACATTAATCAAATATATATTAATCTATTCCCCACAAGCATAATTTGAGTAAAGTCTAAGTATAAACTAATCGGCAATGTGTGGTAACTCGGTAACAGTTACAGCACAGCTTGATTCAGCAATCGTTCTGATACAGTTTGCAATTATTTTCAATCATAGAGATTCAACAGTTCTTGTAAATGCTGGGCTAAAAACCTGGGACATCGTTTTCTGATTTTATAATCATCTTCTTGAGAGGTTCAATCTAGAAAGGAACACTGCTGAGCCGAAAGTGTCTGTGAGTGAATAAAGATCTATATAAATACATATTCAGCTCTGTGAATATGCAGTCTTTCATTCTTATTCTGACAACCAGTTTTTTTCTCTGAAACCTCAACTTTTATTATTATTATTATTATTAAATTTATTGTGGTGACATTGGCAAATAAAATTATATAAGTTTCAACTGTACAATTTTATAATACATTGTCTATATATCGCATTGTGTGTTCACCACCCAAAGTCATCTCCTTCCCTCACCATGTATTTGACCCACTTTACCCTCTTCTACCACCCCACCACCTCCCTTTCCATTTGATAACCACCATACTGTTGTCTGTGTCTATGAGTTTTTGTTCGTCTGACAACCATTTTGTAAATTAGTTTTACTGATCATAATGAGGGGTTGAAAAACAGAAAATCTTCTCATGTTATTAAAGCAGAAAATTCCTCAATTTTTTTACTTTACCAGTGTTCTGTCACCATCTTCATCTATAAATGGCAATAAATAAACATATTTCTATCTCTGTTTTTGTGTATATGAAGAAATAGAATCCAAAATTTCTTAAGACAACTTTGATTCTCTTTTATAATTGATTTTATAACATTGAGGGCAAAACATTTCCATTTTAAACCAGATGGCAGTTTTTCTTAACCCAGAGACTTGTACTTGTTTAAAAAAACACCTTGATGTGCTATTTGGGTTGTTTGACTGTATGTAGGTTGTTGGGCAATGAAGTGGTTGTTACATATTAAAACAAACAAAACAAAAAAACTGATGAATAATTGGATGTTTCTACCAACTTGTAGTGATGGGAAAAAGATCATGTTCATAGATGAATTAATGAGCTCAATAAATGTTTGGAAGTACAGAGATTTAAGTCAAAAGCTCTTAAAGTTATCAGAACCAATACCTTCCTTTTATGTATTCTATCATAAATGTTTTAATAAATTGTATTGATATATAAGTTACCTAAAATAAAATGAAAATATTTTAAGTATATAGTTCAATGAGATTTGATAAAAATGTGTATATATCTATTCAACCACCACAGCAACCATGATATACAACATCTGCAGCACCTGATAAAGAAGTCTTGTACTCTACTGCAGTCAATCCTGATATGTCTTTTCTCTTTTTTCAAACTACTTTTGATCTACTGTCTTTCTTTGATTAATTTATCTTTTCCCACCTTTTATATAACTGTAATCATACAGTGTGTTTTTTTCTGTTTGTTCGTTTGATATGGCTTTTTTTACTTAGCATCTTTTTGAGATGAATCCATGTTGCACCACCACCAATATTTAATAGCAAATATTTTATAATACTCCATTTCTGTAATGAAATAAAATTCATAGATATATCCTTAATTTAAAATAGAAATGAAATTAATTTATGATGGTAGATATATGTATTATAACATGGAAATACATAGACATTTCTAATACTATGAAATAGCCAGATACTTGTGTGCCTATTAGAAATGATGCATTGACCTATCAATCATTATAGGTTATCTTTCTTTATTTCTAGCAATACCGTGTTTCCCTGACAATAAGGCCTAGCCAGATCATCAGCTCTAATGCGTCTTTTGGAGCAAAAATTAATATAAGATTCCAATTTTATTTTACTATAAGACCAGGTCATGTATAATATAATAAAATATAAGACCGGGTCTTATATTAACTTTTGCTCCAAAAGATGTAGTAGAGCCGATTGTTCAGCTAGTTCTTATTTTCAGGGGAAACAGGGTACTATTTCCTCTAAAATCTTATTTTTTATATTAATTATAGCTATCCCAGTTTTCTTTTGATTAAAGTTAACATGGTATGTATTTTTCATCATTTTACTGTTAAACTGCCTGTACCTTTATATTTGAAGTTTATTTCTTGTTCTAGAAACTCTTATTGGTTGCATTAGGGTTTATTGTATACATGTTAACTTATTACATTATTTCAAGTGACATTATACTTTGTTGCACTGAATTTCCTGGATCTGAAATTATAGTTTTCATCAAACTTGGATAATCACAGGCTATTTCTTCAACGAATGTTTTATTGTCTCCTTCTATCCTACCCCTTGGGGAATCCCATTACCCCCGTATAAAGTCAACTGAACTTGTCCCAGAGCTCACTGATACTCTTCGTTTTAATGATTATTTTTTCTTCTTGCTTTGTTTAATTTGGACAGTGTCTATTGCTACATTGTCAATTGTAGTTTTATTTTCTTTACTGTAGTTTTAGTTTCTTTATTTGCTATATTGTCAGTTGTAGTTTTATTTTCTTACAGTTTTGTCAAACTTTAATTCACTCTGTATTTTTTTCCTCAGGTAATGAAGTTTTCATCTCCTTAGGTTTCATTTGGGTCTTCTAAAATATGTTCAATGTTTCTACTTTATTTTTTAATATATTAAATAGGGTTTTAATATCTTTAAAACTATTTAAACATCTTTATCTGCTAAATCTAACATCTGTGTTAGTTCTTGATCAACTTGATTTATTGATTTCTCTCCTAATTTAAAGTATCATTTTGCTGCTTCTTCCCATGTCTATTAATCTTTAATTAGCATGTGAATTTCACCTTGTTGGATACAAGAATGATAAAATACCACTGAATTCTTATAAATATGGTTGGGTTTTGTTCTGAGACATAACTAATTTATTTGGAATCAATATAATCCTTTTAGATTTTACTTTTAAGATTTATTTGGCAGAAGTAAATCAGTGTTTAAAGTTGACATTGTTTCCTACTTTATTTCTTCAAATATTGTTCTTTTTTCCCATTTTCTCTCTTCTGTTTTTGAGGACACAGATTATCATGAATTTTATTTCCTACATCTCTCTCACTTTTCACTGTTTTTCTAATTTTGCCTTTCTGTTCTTTGTTTTGCATACTTATTTTTATCTATTTTTCAGTTTTCACATTACCTTTTCTATTGTGTCTAATCAGTGTCAAATCCATCTATTAAATGCATAAATTCACCAATACATTTTTTAAAATCCAGACTATTCATTAAATATTTCCATATCTGATAACTCCATCTTCTGCTTATTCTTCCTTTAGGTATCAACTATGACATCTTGTCTCTTTGTATGCCTGCTTATTTTTGACTGTGTGCTGACAGTTATATTAGAGAGATAAATTGAGACCTAAGATATTATCTTCTTCTAGAATGTATTTTTGTGATTGTAAAGAGGTTAGGGTTACTTGCAATTCAAGATCACCTTAATCCAATCATAGCTTAAATTATTTTGAAGCTAGGCATGAATATTTATCCTGTATTCCTTCTGAATTGGCACAAAACTGTCTTTTTAACTTCTGAATCCTTGATTATCTGCCTGCACATAATTTTTTGTCCTCCTGAATGATGGTGCCTTACCATACAACTTTCCATCTCTCTACTTTGGCATCTATCTCTCCATTTACCTGAAATGTCATCCCGCACTCTTAGAAACACTTGTTCATTTTTTCCATCTCAGATTAAATATCACCTACCTGTAATACCTTTTCTCTCCCTCACTGCCAAAGCAAATAGCTTATTTCCCAAGACTCTCATAGCCTTTTTAACAAAATTGCTTGGCTAGTACTTTAACACCCTATAATTAGGTATCTTTTCTACCTTTGTAATATGAGCTGTTTGAGGAAAGAACTAGGTCAAAGTTGTAATTATGATAGGGGACCAAAACCTCAAAATCTTTATGTCCCTAATGTGTAATACATTACCTGAAATATAGTAGATTGCCTAATAATTGTTGCTGAATTGTGGTCCTGGGGTTTCATTACTGTATTCTTTAGTGCATTTCACACCTTGTAGCATTCTCTGGAAATATGCTTCTGTAATCTTTGAGCAAATATGACTGTAACATTTCTGTATTAAAGGCCTGTGAATCCCTTAACAGTGATTTCAGCGTGCTTCCACTCTTATGCCAAATGCAAACCATATGCTGTCAAAAAGCATTGCCCTAGGATGAAATTAGATCAAAAGAAATTAAGTGTTTCCCTGAATTTAGGCTAATTCCCAGTAGTTATTCTTGTTCCAATTCCTGGTTTCAAATGATTCAAAAAAAAATACAGCAAAGTAGACTAAAATATCTGTTTTCATATGGTAGAAATTTAAAAAAAAAGTCTCTATAGCAAGAGCATGTGTACTTAAAATGTGAGCTCAGATTTCATTGGTTCTTCAAGATGCTAAAGTGGATCTAGGAAGTTAAGTGGGTGGTGGGATAGCTGGATTAAAAGGAAAAAATATGAACACCAAATATTAGACCAATTCATTTAGGCCAAGACCCAAACAAAATGATGACAGGAAATATAGGAAGACAGGTAGAGTCTGGTATTCAAAATGAATGATAGCAAGCACTAAGTGATATACTTTTGAAGAGGAATATCAGTAGGTGGAAACCCTTCATGTTTTTGGAAAGCTTGGACAAGAAAATGGAAGAATCTAAATTTTGAATCAATTGCGTAGTGAGCTTTTTAAAACTCACATTTAATTGTGTCACCCACTCCACCCCAGATGCACACACACGCGCGTGCACACACACACACACACACACAACTGTTTCAATTTCTCAGTATTCTTAGAATTTAAAAAAAGAAAACAATAATAACAAACAAAATATAAGATGTCAACATTGCCTACAAGAGCTTCCATGACCTGAACTTGGTCTTAGTCCTTAACCCTATCTCACCTACACTCCCCTCAGTTTGCTCATTGCAGCCACAATGGCTTTCATTCAAATCCTTAACCACTTCATGCTTCCTCTCCCCTTTACCCTGTAAACTTTAAATTGTTTTTCAAATGCCGTCCAAGGCTTCCTAACAGAAGGTTTCTCTGAAATCACAAAGTCATATACATCTATTATAGGCTATAATGTCATCCAAATTTCTTTGTAATATTATCAAAGATCAAGTGTAATATTGACATTCTTAACTAAATGCTAAGCTCTATGAGAAGAGAAACACTGTATCTTTTTGCTTACCCTGGTCTCTTCAGATCCTAGTATAATGTGCAGCATAACTAGATTCATTATAGCAAGAACTAAAGAAAAAAGGATAATCGGTGAAAGACTTATTACAATAGAGTACAAGTTAAATTCATGATGTAGGATCAGACTTGTATTCATGACCTTAGAAAAGGGAATATAAGGATAAAACAAAACTTGCAGAAACATGGCTGAATTGCCTATAAAGGCTCTCCAAAGTCTGGAAAGATACCTGATAATGTTATGTATCCACTATTAAAGTATCAAACAGAATAATTTCACTGCCCAAAAAACCCCTCATGCTCCAACTATTCATATCCCTTACCCCTGAACCACAACAAACACTGAACTTTTTACTGTTGTTATAGTTTTACCATTTCCAGAATGTCATGTAGTTATTATCATACAGTACATAGCCTTTTCAGGATGACTTCTTTGTATCATTAATTGTAATGATCTGTCTGAATATTCTCTATATTTACCAATTACACATTGATATTTGTAAATAATGACACCATTTAATTTCCATTTCAGTTTTGTACTTATTATTTGTTTTTTATCTCTCATAGCATTAATGTGGATCATATTTATGATATACAATAGTCAGGTCTCATTGTTGATTATAGGGGGCAAGATTCTAACACTTTATCATCATAAGTGATATCAGCTAAGGTTTCTTTGTAAATACATGTTATCGAGTTTAATGTATTTTCTTGTCTTCATTTATTAAGATTTTTTTTCTAATCATGAAGAGGTGTTGATTTTCTTCAAATATTCTAATTGTACTTTTTAAGTTAGCATATTATTTTTCTTTATTAATCTGTTAATATTGGGGATCATATAAATGGATTTTTATTATTAGAATAACTCTGAGTTCTTAGAATGAATCAAACTTGGTCATGGTGTACGAGGTCTGACAGTTAAGACTTGATGCAGTGATGTTGCTAAACTTTTTTGATATCCGAGGGATTATTCATTATGAATTTGTACCAACTGGACAAATAGTTAACCAAGTTTACTATTTGTTAGTGCTGAAAATGTTGTGTGAAAAAGTTAGACAAAAACGACCTGAACTTTTCTCCAACAATTCATGGCTCTTGCACCACAACAATGCACCAGCTCACACAGCACTGTCTGTGAGAGAGTTTTTAGCCAGTAAACAAATAACTGTATTGGAATACCGCCCCTCCTCACCTGATCTGGCCCCCAATGACTTCTTTCTTTACCCGAAGATAAAGGAAATACTGAAAGGAAGACATTTTGATGACATTCAGGACTTCAAAGATAATACCATGACAGCTCTGATGGCCATTCCAGAAAAAGAGTTCCAAAATTGCTTTGAAGTGTGGACGAGGTCTAGTGTTTGGGAAGCTCATAGCTTACCAAATGTAGTACTTCGAAGGAGGCCATAGTGATATTCATCAATGAGGTATGTAGTACTTTTTCTAGGATGAGTTTGCGGACTTAGTTGTCTGACCTGGTACAATAGAACTTGATATTTTGTAGCATTTTGTTTCTAATATTTTGTTTAGGATTATTGCAATTATGTTCATAGTGGCCTCAAATTGAAAAAGTGGGTAAATATTCCTTCTTTCTGTTTTCTAAAATTTTCTATAATCTTGGAATACGTTTTGGAAATTTAATAGAATTCTATTTTAGAAGTTTGTGCCTATTTTGTGGTTGTTTTGTTTTTGTTTGCTTTAAGTTTTTAATTATTGGTACCTTTTTTAAAAATACTGAGGGTATTTTGACATTTATTTTATCTCAAATCAATATTAGCGAGTCAGATTTATCTAGAACTCTTCTATTTCCTTTAAATGTTCAAATGCATATCCATAACATTCTTGAGATTCATTTCTGAATTTTCTCTTGTAATTGTATTCCGTTTTTTATTTTTAATAACTCTCATTTACATTATCTCTTTTGTTTTCTTTTATTCTCGAAGAATAAACTCTTGTTTCTGTTGATAATATTAATTCTATCTGTGTTTTTCTAGTAAATTAATTTTTATATATTTTTTGTTACTTCTCTCTTAATTTTCTGGCACTTATTCTGTTCTTTGTTTTTTGTTTTTTGTTTTTTTACTTCGTATAGTGAATGCTATATATTTAAAATTTTCTGTATTGTTTAACATAATGTTAATTTCCAAATACTTAAAAATATTTTTACTTTTGACTTCTGAATTATTTACAAATGAATATTTTACAACTTTATTTTTAAATTTACTTGTCATTTATTTCCAAATTAATTGCACGATTTTAAGTTCATGGACACTATGTTGCAAATTTTGAAAATCTCTTTTAAGTGTTTGCTTAATAACCAAACTTTTGTATTTTATTTTACTTGCAAAGATTATTTGCTCTCCTATAATGGATGGGATGCTGGAATCCCTAAATGTCCATTAAGTCAAGCTTATTTTCTATATTTTATACCTTTACTAATATTTTTGCTGTTGGACCCACCAATAATTTACTAATTCAGCAGATACATATGGAGTACCTTCTTTGTATTAAATGATGTTGTGGTCAGACTGTGCCTCCCTATAACTCATATGTTAAAATACTAACCCCTAAATATGATAGTATTATGAGGTATGGCCTTTGGGAGGATATTAAATCATGAGGGTGGAATTCTCATGAATGAGATTAGTGGTCTTGAAAAATAGACCACACAGAGCTCCCAAAGTCTGCAGCTTGAAAGAGAACCCTCACCTGACCATCCTGGCACCCTGATCTCAGACTTTTAGCCTCCAGAATTGTGTAAAATAAATTTATTTAATTTATAAGCTTCCCAGTGGTATTTTGTTATAGCAGCCCAAACGGACTAATACAAATGACTATGGTAGTAAACAGAGAGACAAAACCTCTGACTAAATGGAACTTACATTATTTATATTAAGTGAGAGGAGTAGATTCCAATATGAACATAGTAGGAAATTGTAATTTTCCCGTTGCATTTTCATAAATTATTGCATTACTTATTTCTAGGTTGTATTATTAGAATATGAACATTTAGAATGCCTAAAATTTCATGGAAAACTGAGATTTTTTTTTACCATTAATACTAATTCTCCAAATCCTTAATAACATTTAAAAATTATAATACATTTTGTCTGATTTAATACAGCTAGTCAATATTATTTAGTCAATATTATTTAGTAGTAGTAGTAGTAGTAGTAGTAGTAGTAGTAGTAGTAGTAGTAGTAGACTTGTGGTAGGTATTATCCTGATTTAAATAATTTATTTCTATTTCCTTTACTTTTAATCTTCCCATGGTTTTTCTATATCTGTAGTGTGCAACTTTTGAAAAACACTTCACTGGACTCATTTCTTATATCTAATATGAGAATTTCTGTTTCTGATATAGTGAATTTAGACCATTTACATCTATATTGATTAATGAGGTACTTGGTTTTATTTCTACCATCCAATTTCGTGGTATTTACCTTTGTTATCATAAGTCACTGGAATTGTTGTTAATGGAGTATAGCCTAAATATTCTTAGCAATAGACAATGGTATAAAAGAAGTGACAGTGCAGCAAAGCTGAGTGCTGTGCTAATCTGAGTTCTGTCATGAAACTTACTTGTGTCTTCAAGATCTACTCAAGCTCAATAATCTATAAAATTAATCCTCAAGCAGGAAGTCTTCCTATTTAAACTCAACCACACAGCTTGAGATTCAGCAACCACCCAATTCATGGATGACAACTCATTCAACACAGTCACTTTGGATTCTGTGGTGAGATGTTCAGTGTCTGAAAGAGCACATTAGCAACTGTGAACTGCTTTCCAAAGAATACTTGTTTCGAGAAGAATGCCATAAGGCTGTGCTGTGATTCTCCTATTGACATCAGCATGGGTTCCTCATTGCATCACTTTATGATACAGACACTGTGTCTTCCAGGTCAAAGGCCCAAAAGATAGAACTTCTTGCGCTGTGATTTGGATCCTCCTCATAACTGTCACTTATTTTGAGTTCCACCCCAAACTGGTAGCCTTATGGGCTACCTTGCAAATGGTTCCGCACAGCATATTAAAATGACATTGTATATGTTGCCTGCAAATTCCATAGAGGCCCATTAGATGCAGTGACTCTTAGTCACAGTATTCATTGTAGGCTCTGACAGGATAATTTTTATTTAACTTTATTGTGGTGTAATTTATATATCATAAAATGTATCCATTTTGGAGTGTACAGTGAATGATTTTAAGTAAGTTTATTGAGTTCTAGAACCATTATCAAAATTTTAATCTTGAGGAGATATCTTAATATGACTTAGATCACTGGACGTGTTAGAAAAATCTACTGAGAGAAAGGTCTCTGAATTTGGTGAGGCATATTTCACATTCTGTCATGCATGTGGTATATGAAAGCCTTTTGCTACTTCCTCTTTCTGTCAGCTCCTTTGGTATGAGGCCATCCATGAAACCAAGATGTCCGGGGGGGTAATAAAACAATTAGATTCACTCCAGTCTGGATGGTGACTGAGGAAGAATTGGCAGGGCCTAGAGTAAGACAATGACATGTTTCTGCTGTCCACCCAAACTGCTTCTGGGGGGGTCTATGATAAATGACACAGAGGAAAAAGTATTGCCAGCTCATTTGTTGCATCCCATGTGCTAAGGCTATGTTGATTTGCTCCATAACAGAAAAAAAATTCTCAAGCAGCAACTATAATTGGAGTCACCACCTGTTTTGATAATCTACTGCCATTCACCAAAGCTGTCCAATGTTTGCATAAGCAAAATGAGTGAGCTCAATAAGTGTGAGGGAGGGCTAAACACCCGTGCCATTTTTATGTCTTTGCTGCTGTCCCTAGGTATGTGACGGTGCTTTAGAATCCTTGTTTTGTATGGGTGGGAAATTCCAGGCCACCTGTAAGACTCTGAAGCTCCAATTATGGGTTTCAGCATTTGCACCCTGGCACAGTCCCAAATTGAGTGTTTATTGCTCACTCCATTCTCATTTTAACCATTCTTCTTCATCTTCCTCCCCTACTCCTCTCCTTCTCTTTCTTTTTCTTGATCCTTTTCTTCATATCGCTTCTCTGTCTCTCTCTTGTTCTCAGCTGCCTCATTCTATTTCTTGAGATGTTCTTCATTTTCCTATGTCACAACAATACATTTACAATGTGTTGTAGAATATTCATATTTTAATTGCATTGTAACAGGTTATTTCATAATAATCTAGTCCAGCATTCTGCCATAAGTGAATTGAATATATGCAGTAATTGCATATTAGAATAGAGTAGGTTAAAAATTATAGGAAAAAGCTCAAGATGTGGTAACATCCTCTGACATTTTAGTTTTTCTTTCATAAACAACTACATAGCAAAAATTTCTTAGGTTAAAATCTTTCCTGTCTCTATCATTTTATGAACACCATTTATTTGGACATCAAATAAAAGTAATCTTTTTAAAATCTTTTTTTATACCTCACTTAAAATAGTTTGTGTTTATCTGACTTTCCCTGTATGTAGAAACTTTACACATGAAAATAATTAATATGTCAGTCTCTGATTCATAAAAAAACAAGCTATCCTTGGGTTTTATTTCTTATCTCCAGGACTTGGACCTTCAGAAAATTCAAGTCTGTAGAAAGTTGAATTTGTCTCATACAGCCTCTAATTACACTACTTTTAGCTATGAGCAATAATCATCCCCCTTAATTGTTTTAGTCAGTACTATAGAGGCATAATTTTACATAAAGTAAAATTTACCAATTTCAAAAATATAATTCAGTGTTTTGAGAAATGTATACAGTTGTATAAATACCATGACAGTCATGATGTAAAATATTAATATATCCCTCACCCCATGAAATTTTCTCATGCTCATTTATAGTCAATTTTTTCTTCACACATTCAACTCCTGACACAGCTCTGCTTTCTCTCATTGTAGTTTTATCATTTAAAATACATTATATAAATGGATTCATACAATATGTAATTTCATGCTTTCAGAATCTGAGATTATTTCATGTTGATACATGTATTAGTAATTTGTTCCTTTTATTGACAAGTTATGTATTAAATGCAATTATCTGGTCAGAAGTTGATGGAATGTTTGGTTGATTACAGTTTTTGGCAATTATGAATAAAGCTGCTATATACAATTAAATACAAATCTTTCTGTGATCATATATCTTTTCCTTTCTTTTGAAAGAATTTTTGAGATTGCTGAATGGAAATATGTTTAACTTCATAAGAAACTGCCACACTATTCTCTAAAGTGGCTATATCATTTGAATTCTCATCAGAAATGTATCAGAAATGAGTAGTAAATAAATTACAGAAATCTATTGCATGATATAATGAGTATTGATAATGATATTGTGCTACAGTTATGTAACGTGATACATACTGCTACCTTGGCAATCATATTACAATATGTAAATGTATTAAAGTAACTGTCTGCACACCTTAAACTTACACAATGTGTATGTCAAATTTATTCACTAAAAAAAAGAAATGTATAAGGTTTAGTAGCACCAAATCATGGCTAATATGTGGTATTGTCAGATATTTGTTTTGGTTTTATGTTATTTTGTTTTGTTTTTGTAGACAGTATAGTAGGTATGAAGTAGTAGTTCAGTATGTTCCTAATGACAAGTGATGTTAAGCATCTTCTCATATGATATTGGATTTTGTTTATCTTGGATAAAGTGTATGAAATTATTTTGTCATATATATGACAAAATAATTATATATGTGTGTGTGTGTGTGTATATATATATATATATATATATATATATATATATATATATATATATATATATAGTGGTTTATCCACTAATCCACTATTGTGATAATGCCTTTTTCTATACCTAAAAAAAGTAATTTATCATCTATATGTTTTGCAAATTTTTTCTCCCAATTTGTGGTTTTCGTTTTCATTATCCTAATATGGTATTTTGAGAAAGAAATTTTCATTTTGGTAAAGTTCAATTTGCCACTTTTATGTTTCATAATTTCTACATACAGTCTAAGAAATTGTCTCCTAAACCCTAGATGCCAAAGATTTTCTCCTATATTTTGTTTCAGAAGTTTTATAATTTTAGGTCTTATTTTAGGTCTCTGATCAATTTTGAGATACTTTTTATAGTGCCAGTTAGGAAGTTGTTTTATTGTTTATGGATTGCCATTTTTTTCAGCTTTATTTGCTGTAAAGACAATCCTTTCCTCTTGAGTTGACATCTTTCTTTAAAAAAAAAAAAAAAAAAAGTTGATCATTTGTGTGAATCTATTCCTGAAGTCTCCTTTCCAGTCCATTGATCTGAATGTCTATCTTTAGGCCAATAAAACGCTGTCTAACTTGATGCCAATACTTTAATATGAGTGAAATTTAGCTTAGTCTGGGACTAAGTGGGGAAGGGTCTACGTGGGAGGACTACGTGTGGGAAATTAGCATGGCATATTGGGGAAAACTGTGAAATTTGTAGTCAGACAGACAATGTTTTAATATTTCAGTTCTATCAATTCCCAGCTGTTTGATATTCAGATTGTAACCTTTTTCTTCTGAATATAAACTTCTCATCGTAAAATGGTTATGTGGAATTAACAACATTTAATTATATAAAATACATCCCAGTGCCTGACAAATAGAAAACACTTCAGAAATGTTAGGTCCCTTTATTCTTTGTTCAGGATGTTTTACTAGAAAGAAGATTAACTGCTGTGCTTATTATAGTAACACCCATGTTATGAATTCAGAAAAAAGGAGACATAACTTCTTCAGCTAAACATATACCTTGCTATAATAATTTCTACCCTATTTTGAGTAAAGCAGACATTTTTGGCCATGCTTAATTGCAATGTATTAAAAAAATAGAAGCATAATTTACTATCTCTTCAGATGGAATCTCTTCCCAAGGAATTATTTGTTTTTTCAGTTATAACAAATCGTATACAAAATATGGTAACAGTGTTCTTTTCATTGCACTGAATAAAATGGATTTTTTTCAGCATTTTAATGTGTTTACTTTAGAGACTAGTGTCCTGATATATAAAACATTTGCTATTTTGTATTTTACATAAATCACAAACTAATTTATGCATCCCAGTTTATGCTGCTAAAGCTCATTTTATGAATATGGGGAAGACATTTAACTTACCAAAAAGCATTATGTATTTGAATGGATGTTTTTGGAGCATAGTAGAGAATGAAAATTGGAAGGAAGCGAGTTTTTGAATTCAGTAAAAGCATTGTTTATGTTTGCTCTGTAACTTCATGACACAATTCTGAATAGTTATAAAAGTCGTTCTAACTACTGTTACTCCTTTCTTCTCAAAACCTCACAGATTGAATGGGTTCATAGATACTACATGAAATTTCCAACATTACCTTTTAACACTAGCTACATGGTACTTGGATATGTTGTAAATGGAAATGGTAAAAGTTAACTTTCTCTGAGTTAGCAAACACAATGTGTTGCTCTCTAACGGTTAATTCAATCTAGATGTAGTCTAATTTGAGGGATTTAACTTGTTTTGTCCTTCTAATATGCAGGAAATCTTGAACCTACCAATTTTTTGGAGACTACACAACAGCAGTGTATTGACAAAAATCCTTAATTAAATCATACCCAAGTTTTGGTATACCTGTATCTCATGCTTATATGGGGCAACATAATTATGAACTAATAATAATATTTTTATGATTATTAAAATAATTCTATTCCTCTACATGTTTTATTATTCCCCAAATCAATTAATCTCAAATATGGTTGGGACACCTAACAGATATTCAACTCTCTGTGATAGGAAATTTAGGATGAGAAATTGATTTGGTTTTTAAAATTATGAGTTATAACTGACTCAGAACATGCTATAATTATTTGCTTTTCAAATCATTCTTTATTTTTGTCTTAATGTCTCTTTTGTATAGTTAGTTTGTCAGCTTTACATTGAGATATGGTTTTGTTATACAGATATCTATTTATTATAAAATGTGAATATAGAAAAGCTCACAAATCATAAATTTACAGCTTGATGTGTTCAGAAATGAATACATCTGTGAAATCACTGAGATCAACACACACACACACACACAAACACACACACACACACACACACATTAATTCCTAGCATCCCAGAAGTGCCCTTTGTTCCCTTTCTCAGTCACTAACCTCTCCAAAGGTAACCACTACTTTTACTTCTACCGTCAAATAAATATTCCTTCTTTTTAACCTTATATAAGTGAAATCAAACTGGTACTCTTTTGTGCCTGTGTTTTTATAAGAATGCAATAATCATGTGTTGTATATTTCAATAATTTGTTTATTACTATTATTTTATAGTAGTCTATTATATGATAATACCACAATTTATTTATCTATTTTGTTCTTGATTAGCATTTGAAAATTTCAAATTTTTGGTTATTACATATTGCACTGATATAACCTTCTTGGGCATGTATTTTAGTGAATATATTTAAGCTGCGTGTGTGTGTGTGTGTGTGTGTGTGTGTGTGCACGCGCATGCACATGTGCATGCCTGGTATAGGAAATACTAGGTCACAATAGATCATTGAAGACAGTTATCTGAAGAGTTGATTTCAATTCACACCGCTACCAGAAGTGTCTGAATTCTCTGGTTGCTCCTTTGGTTTATAGAATACCTTGGGATTTTATTTTTGTGTGAGTCATGCTAGTATATGTGTACATGTGTCCTATTATAATTTTAATTTACATTACCCTGAGGGTAATGATTTGAGGATATCTTCACGCATGGATTGACTATTGGATATCCTTTTTGTGTGTCAGAGATGTCTATTCAAGCCGTAGAACCATCTTTCTCTTGGGTATTGTATATAGAGCATAACCACAATCTTCTGACAAATTTTGTATTTTCTTGATGAAAATATACGAAATATTAAGGGTGCTTTTCCCTAGATTAAGCTTTTAAAATATTTTTCATTCTTCTTTTGTATACATTTTTAACACAAATTGTGCCTTGTGAGATTGAAAAAGTACACACTGTTCTCTCGCTTTTCATAAAAACGTGGCTCCTTTACCTTCCATATAATTGATATAAAGTGATGCTTACTTTCCTATTCTCAGTTAAGGAGGAGAGTAAACCTCCCCATTTAGGTTATTCCTTTCCTTCCGGTTGTAAGACACACACTTTCAGGATAGAATCGTGACCTTCAGCTATTAGTGTTCTCTTTTGGGTAATGGCTGATTGCTAAAGGTTTCTCTCTCTTCTCTCTCTTCAGATGGTAACTGCAGAGGGCGACAGCCAGCGCTCCGGTCTAGCCTCTCTGAGGGGCCTCGCAGGCTATCTCCAAGTCTTGGTCTCTGTCCTCAGGAGCCCACCGAGGACGTGCTGGGACCCACCGCCATCTCAGAGGTAAGATGGGCAGCTTCAGAGGTGTCTTCTATCTAGTGTGGGAGAGCCTGGAGCTGACCCCGCCGCTTCCAGGCTCCCCAACGAGCCGCACCACCCGCCACAGGTCACTCATCCCGCCGCCTGCATGGTGTGCTGACGTGTCCTGCACAGCTGTCCTTCTGTCTTTCTTGCTCTGTCACTGTCTTTGTCTCTGCCCTGCCACCTGCTCCTGCCCAGTGGGACCTGCGCAGCCCAATCTTTCCAGTGCCTGAGCCTCAGAAAGCAGGTGAGTGATTTTTGTGTATTTGTTTTAGATCCCACATACAAGTGGGATCTTACAGTATTTGTCATGCTCTGAATAATTTCATTTAGCATAACGCCTTCAAGGTCCATCCATGTTGTCGTAAATGGCTGGATAGTATTCGATTTATTTATATATAGTATGGCATATGGTATATGGTATATATCTTATGTGTATATAGTGTACTATATCTTGGTTATTGCAAATAATTTTTCAGTGAATGTGCTGGGGGAGATATCTCCTTGACATATCGATTTCATTTCGTTTGGACATATACCCAGAAGTGGAATTGCTGGATCATAGAGTAGTTATATTCTTAATTTTTTTAGGACCCTCTGTACTGTTTTCCATAGTGGCTACACCCATTTACATTCCTGAAAACAGTGGGAATTGCACAGGATTCCCTTTTCTCCACTTCCTCTGCAACACTTATCCCCTGTTTGTTTGGTTTTTAAGTAATAGCCATTCTAACAGATGTGAAGTGATATCGTACTGTTTTGATTGTCATTTCCCCTGGCAATTAGTGATATTGAGCACCTTTTCATGTATCCTTTGGCCATTTGAACATCTTCTTTGGAAAAAATGTCTGTTCAAGTTCTTTGCCCATTTTTAAATTGTATTATTATGATTATTATTATTGTTTTGCTATCGAGTTGTATCAGTTCTTTATATGATTTGGATATTAACCCTTTATCACATATATGAATTGCAGATATTTTCTCCCATTCGGTAGGTGGCTTTTTCATTTTGTTGATCTTTTCTTATGTTTTGCAGAAGATTTTTAGTTTGGTGTAGTCACACATGTTTATTTTTGGTTTTGTTGGTTGTGCTTTAGGATTACATTCAAAAAGTCATTGCCAAGATCTATGTCAAGGAGTTTTCTTTATGGTTTCTTCTAGGTGTTTTATGAGTCCAGATCTTGTCTTTAAGGCTTTAATCCAATTAGAGTTCATTTACGTGAGTGGTATATTGTAGAGCTCTAGTTTCATTCTTCTGCATTTTAATATCCAATTTTCCCAGCACCATTTATTGAAGAGATTGTCTTTTCTCCATTGAGTATTCTTGGCTTCCTTACCAAATATTAGTTGACTGTATATGCATGCATTTTTTTCTGGGCTCTTGATTCTGTTCTTTTGGTCTATGTGTCTATGCCAGTAACATACTCTTTTGATTATTATAGCTTTATAATGCAGTTTGAAAGCAGAAAGTGTGATGCTTCCAGCTTTATTCTTCTTTCTCAGAATTGCTTTGGTTAATCAGATTTTCATATATATTTTAGAATTATTTTTCTACTTCCATAAAAAAAAAAAATTCCATTAGGATCTTGACAGTGATTGCATTAAATCTATAGATGTCTTTGTGTAATATGAACATTTTAATTATACTTCTTCCTTTAATCCATGAACATGAGATATCTTTCCACTTTATTTGTGTCATTTTCGATTTCTTTCATCAATGTCTTATAGTTTTAAGTGTGGAGATGCTTCACATCCTTGGTTAAATTTATTCCTAAACATTTTATTTTTTGATGATGTTGTAAATGGGTTAAATTATCATGTTTCAAAATGACAAATTTAAACAAATTTGAACACTATCTGTAAATGTTTAACATAACACAAAAGATTATAACATATCACATTTATTTTCATAAGTATTCTTTAAACTATAGAATATGATAATCCTATACATAAAAATATACAGCCTACTTCTAGAATCAGATAAACAAGTAATTATTTGAAATTAAAAAAAAAAAGTAAAATCTTTACATTGCTTGCTTATGGTCTTCCATTTTTAAGTAGTAGCCCTCTATATAAATGGTATTTATACATACATGCATGCTCTACTTGATTCTCAACACACATTCTAAGTCATTCCATTTTCTTTTGTCCATATTCTGATAGTCTTTCACCAAGCAATTTCTGATAATTATTTTTGGGCTGTTCAACTGTGTTTAGTACACATTCTAGTTGGGTATTTTTGGTCATTCTTTAGGTGGCCTGTATCTTTTTTTTTTTTTTGCCTAATTTTATATCAAAGTTCATTTTTACCTCAATTTGCTGTCCAGGCATCAAACAGAATCCTCATATTGTCTTTTTTTTGTATGTCATTTATTTAATGATTGATAATATTAATTGCATTTTAAAAGAATCTGGAAATTCTATGTTGTTGTTTTAAACATTCAATAATATTTAAGGTACAGAGTTATTTTTTTTAATTCCCAAATGGTAAGTCTGTTCTGATATTAAATTGAATTCTAATAATTTATCAATGGAAGCTTAATTAATTTATCCCAAATTTTATGAAATACTGATATAAAGATGTAAGAATTATTAAGTAACATTTATGTCACTTTTGATAAGCATTATCAAGGAGATACTTTTTGAATTGGCTAAACAAGAACAGATTTGTTTAAATTAAAGTGAGAATAATAAGTTAAAGACATAAACATACAAAAAAAGAAATCAAAGTTACTGAATAAGCCAATCAGTGGCAGAAAATCAAATTCATTCCCCCCTGCTTGCACTTGATTCTGAGCGAAAGTAGCAAATGATTGTCTCTACATTTGCACATACATTTGACCCTTGAACAACGTGGGTTTAAAATGTGTGACAGACTTATACACAGATTTTTTTCAATAAATAACTTTCTCTTCCTTCTGGTTTTCTTAATAATATTTTATTCTCTCTAGCTTACTTTATTATAAAAATACAGTATGTAATACATATAATATACAAAATATATGTTGATCAACTGTTTATATTATCTGTAAAGCTTCTGGTCAACAGTAGACTATAAGTAGTTAAGTTTTGGGGGAGTCAAAGTTACACACAGATTTTCAACAGTGTTGGGGCTCAGTGCCCCTAACCCCTGCATTGTTCATGGGTCAACTGTCTATATATATATATATATAGTGATAATATAACATAATATATAGTATAATAGTAACTAAATAATTATGTAACTATATATGTGTAATTTTTTCTTCATATATTATATAAAACTGAATAATTAACTATATATATGCTCATATAACTTTCTCCTTCTGTTTCTCTCTCTACACACATACACAAACACTAGCTTTATTAAGAATTAACACGACTGCAGCCTTTATCACATTCATTATTCTTACTCTTCTGACAATCCTAGAATTTTCAGTTGCCCTAATCCTAGCCTACATATTTACTTTACTAGTAAGTCTCTACCTACATGATAAGACTTAATGACCCACCATACACATGCATATCATATAGTTAATCCAAGTCCTTCACCACTCACAGGGGCCATCTCAGCCCTCCTTATAGCATCTGGCCTATACTGCAATTCCACTTCAACTCCACACTATTATTATCCCTAGCCCTGGTAACCAATGTATCAATACTAACCATATATCAGTGATGATAGGATATTATCCATGAAAGCACTTTTCAAGGCCACCACATGCAAATTGTACAGAAAGGCCTATGATATGGAATGATTCTATTTATTATTTCAGAAGTCTTCTTTTTCCCAGGATTTTTCTGAGCTTTTAATCATTCAAGTCTAGCTCGTACTCCTGAATTAGGTGGATGTTGACCACTCAGAGACATCAACCCTCAAAATTCCCTAGAAGTCCCTCATCTGAGTACATCAGTATTACTGGCCTCAGGGGTATCTATCACATGGGCGTATTCCAGCCTAATAGAAGGAAATTGCAAACACCTAGTTCAAGCCTTATTTATCACAACCTCCCTATGAGTTTATTTTATACTATTGCAAGCTTTAGAGTATTATACAACTTCATTCACAATATCAGTTGAGGTATATGACTCAACATTCTTCATAGCTTCCCAGAAAAGAATAAGCTAAAGGAATTTATTACCACCAAGCCAGCATTGCAAGAAATACTAAAATGACTTCTGTAAATAAAAGAAAGATGAAAGCAATCTAACTACAAATTTAAAAATGGCAACAACTATGTACTTATCAATAATCACTTTAAATGTAAACGGATTAAATGCTCCAATCAAGAGACATAGGGTGGCTGAGTGGATAAGAAAGCAAGACTCTTGTATATGCTGTATACAAAAGACTCACCTCAGATCAAAAGACACACACAGGCTGAAAGTGAAGGGTTGGAGTAAGATATTTCATGCAAATGGTAATGAGAAAAAAGCTGGAGTTGCAATACTTATATCTGACAAAATAGACTTTAAAGTGGAGAACATATTAAAAGACAAAGATGGGCACTATATAATAATAAAGGGATCTATCCGACAAGAGGAGATGACCCTAGTAAACATCTATGCACCCAACATAGGAGCACCTAAATATATAAAACAGATATTGACTGACATAAAGACAGAGATCAACAGTAACACTATCATAGTAGGGACTTCAGCACACCTCTGACAACAAGGGACAGGTCTTCCAGACAGAAAATCAATATGGAAACAACAGCCTTAAATGATACATTGGACCACTTGGATTTAATCGATATTTTCAGAGAATTTCACTCCAATGTTGCAAAATACACGTTCTTCTCAAGCGCACATGGAACATTTTCCAAGATATACCATATGTTAGGCCACAAAACAAGTCTTGATAAATTTAAGAAAATTGAAATCATACCAATTGTCTGACCACAGTGCTACGAAATTAGAAATGAACTACAGGAAAAAAACTGGAAGACACACCAATTCATGGAGGCTGAATAACATGTTACTAAGTAATGAATGGGTCAAGCAGGAGATCGAGGAGGAAATCAAAAGACAACTCGAGATAAACAAAAATGAAAACACGACTACCCAAAATTTATGGGATGCCGTGTAAGCAGTCCTAAGAGGGTAATTCATTGCATTGCAGCCCTACCTAAAGAAACAAGAAACATCACTAATTGACAGTTTATCTTCACACTTAAGGGATCTGGAAAAAGAACAACAAAATAAGCCCAAAGGGAGCACAAGGAAGGAGATAATAAGGATCAGAGCAGAAATAAATGAAATAGAAACCAGAAAAACAATACAAAAGATCAATGAATCAAAGAGTTGGTTCTTAGAGAAGATAAACAAAATTGACAAACCTTTAGCCAGACTCATTAAAAAAAGAGAGAGGACCCAAATTTAATAAAATCAGAAATGAAAGAGGAGAAGTGACAACAGACACCACAGAAATACAAAAATAATTGAGAAATTACTATGAGCAACTATATGCCAACAAATTAGGCAATCTGGAAGAAACGGACAATTTTCTAGAGGTGTACAACCTTCCAAGGCTAACTCAAGAAGGAACAGAAAACCTGAATAGACTGATTATCAGAGGGAAATTGAATCATTAATCAACAGTCCTTCAACAAACAAAAGCTCTGGACCAGATGGCTTTACAGGTGAATTTTACAAAATGTTCAAAAAAGAATTATCACCTTTTCTCCTCAAGCTTTTCCAAAAAATCCAGAAGGAGGGAAGACTACCAAACACTTTTTTATGAAGCCACTATCACCCTGATCCCAAAATCAGACAAAGACACCACAAAAAAAGAAAACTACAGGCAGATATCTCTAAAGAACATAGATGCAAAAATCCTCGACAAAACATTAGCGAACAGAATTCAGCAATACATTAAAAAGATCATATACCATGATCAAGTGGGATTCATCCCTGGTATGCAGGGGTGGTTCAACATCCACAAATCAATTAATGTAATACACCACATTAACAAAATGAAAAACAAAAATCACATGATCATATCAATAGATGCAGAAAAAGCATTTGATAAAATTCAGCAGCCATTTATGATAAAAACCCTTAAGAAAGTGGGAATAGAGGGATCATATCTCAACATAATAAAGGCCATATATGATAAACCCACAGCTAACATCATACTCAATGGGGAAAAGCTAAAACCATTCGCTCTAAGATCAGGAACAAGGCAAGGTTGCCCACTTTCTCCACTTCTATTCAACATAGTGCTGGAAGTTCTAGCCTCAGCAATCAGACGAGAAAAAAATAAAAGGCATCCAAATTGGTAAGGCGAAAGTAAAATTGTCATTATATTCAGATGATATGATACTATATAGAGAGAACCCTAAAGACTCCACCAAGAAACTATTAGAGCTGATAGATGAATTTAGAAAAGTAGCAGGATACAAAATTAATATTCAAAAATCAGTTGCATTTGTATATATCAATAATAAAACATCAGAATGAGAGATTAAAAAAGCAATCCCATTTACAATTGCTCCAAAGACTATAAAATACCTGGGAATAAATTTAACCAAAGAAATAAAAAGATATGTACTCAGAAAATTATAAGACACTGAAGAAAAAAATGAAAGAAGATACAAATAGATGGAAACACATACCGTGTTCATGGATAAGAAGAATTAATATAGTTAAAATGTCCATACTGCCTAAAGCAATATACATATTCAACGCAGTTCCTGTCAAACTACCAACGACGTTTTTCACAGAAATAGAACATATAATCCTAAAATTTATATGGGACCATAAAAGACCCCGGATAGCCTCAGCAATCTAGAAAAAATAAGAACAAAGTGGGAGGTATAACAATACCTGACATCAAATTATACTACAAGGCTACAGTGATCAAACCAGCATGGTACTGGCATAAAAACAGACACATAGATCAATGGAACAGAATAGACAGTCCAGAAATAAATCCATGCCTATATGGCCAGTTAATCTATGACAATGGAAGCAAGAATGTACGGTGGGGTAAAGACAGTCTATTCAAAAAATGGTGCTGGGAAACCTGGACAGACACATGCAAAAAAATGAAGCTGGACCACCTCCTTACACCATATACAAAAATAAATTCAAAATGGCTTAAAGACTTAAATGTAAGATCTGAAACCATAAAATACCTAACAGAAAATATAGGAAGAAACTTCACAGACATTACCTGGAGTAGGATTTTTACTGATATATCCCCTTGCACGAGGGAAGTAAGAGAAAAAATAAACATGTAGGATTACATCAAACTAAAAAGTTTTTTCACAGCAAAGGAAACCATCAATAAAACAAAAAGGGATCCTACTGAATGGGAAAAGATATTTGCCAATGATATATCTGATAAGGGGTTAATATCACAAATCTATAAAATCTCACTCAACTCCAAAAAAACAAACAACCCAATTAAAAAATGGACAGAGGACTTGAAGAGACATTTTTCTAAAAAGGACATACAGATGGCAAACAGACATATGAAGAAATGCTCAACCTCACTAACCATCAGAGAAATGCAAATAAAAACCACAATGAGATACCACTTCACCCCAGTCAAAATGGCTATCATCAATAAATCAACAAACATCAAGTGCTGGCACAGATGTGGAGAAAAGGGAACACTTGTGCTGTTGGTGGGATTGCAGATTGGTGCAGACACTATGGAAAACAGTATGGAGGTATCTCAAAAATCTGAAAATGGAACTACCTTATGATCCAGCAATTCCACTCCTAGGTATCTATCCGGAGAAATCCAAAACTCCAATTCAAAAATCTTTATGCACTCCTATGTTTACTGCAGCACTATACACAATAGCCAAGACATGGAAACGACTGAAATGCCCATTGGTAGACGACTGGATTAAGAAACTGTGGTGCATACAATGCACCACAATGGAGTATTACGCAGCCATAAAGAAGAAAGAAATTTTACCATTTGCAGCAACATGGATGGACCTAGAGAACATTATGTTAAGTAAAATAAGTCAGACAGAGAAAGACAAATACCTTATGATCTTACTTATATGCCAAATCTAAAGAAAACAATAAGTGAATGAACTAATCAGAAACAGTTTTGGAGACAAAGAGGAAAAACTGAGGTTTGCTAGATGGGTGCAGGGGTGGGGATAAGGGGGAAGGTGAGGGGATTAGAAAACAGTCGGTAACCACAAGATGGCCACGAGGTTTTGAAAATTAATTTGGGGAACGTAATCAATAATGTTGTAAAGATTTTGTAGGGTATCCGATGGACACGTGTTTCATTTGGGAGACCACCTCAGGGATGATGTAGATTCCTGATCACTGCACTGTACACCTGAAGCTGAACAACAATTAATGCCAACTATAATTTTATATATATACATACATATATATATCTATGTATATACTTACAAGAAGCAGAGTACAGCATTAGGAATAGATACAGTGGAAATGTAATGGCTCTGTGTGATGTCAGAGGGATGATGGATGGGGGGAGGGGTTTCACATAGTGTGAGGGATATAAATGATAAACGTCTAAGTACTGCTTTGTCTTGACACCTGATACTAATAATAGCAATGAAAAAAAAGAACAAACACATCCCAATATACATTAAAGAAAAGAATACAATATTATCAAAATTTGTTATAGCAGCAGTTATATGATTCTAAACACACATCAGACCTTATCCAGCATAATGCCAATGCTATTACTCGTATTGGCAGCCTGTGAAGCTGCTGTAGGACTGTCTTTGCTTGTTATGGTATCCAAGACCTATGGTGTTGCCTACGTACAAATCTAAATTTTCTACAATGTTAAAAACCATTATTGCCACTGTGGTGTTAATACCACTCACATGGCTTTCAAAACAGTATAATCTGAATTACCCTTACAATACGTATATATTCTAATAATTAGCCTTATGTACCTAAATCATTTCAAGGATATCAGTCTGAACTCCTCTTTGACATTTTTCTCCGACTCACTATCAACCCCACTACTAATACTAGCAACAACGTGGTTACTGCCACCTATACTAATTGCCAGTCAACATCACCTGGCCAAGCAGCCACTAAATCGAATAAAACTGTATATCATCACACTAATTCTACTACAAGTATTCTTAATCATAGCATTCACAGCCACAGAATTAATTATATTCTATATTCAAAGCAACACTACTGCCAACTCTAATTATTATTACACGATGAGAAATCCGGACAGAATGATTAAATGCAGGACTGTTTCTTATTTTATACATTAACAGAATCACTCCCACTCTTGGTTGCTCTAATCTAAATTCAAAACCTCAGCAGTTTCCTTGAACTTGGTGCTGACTGAGTATTGAGTCAGCACTGAGTATGAATCCAACCGCTACTCACTTCTTGAAGTCGTATTTTCCTATGATTAGCACATACAATAGCATTTATAGTAAAAATAGCACTGTACAGCCTACACCTATGATTACCAAAAGCAATTGTAGGTGCCCCTATTGCTGGATCCATAGTTCTTGCATCTGTCTGACTAAAACTGGAGGGCTACAGCATACTGTGAATCATAGGGATACTAAATTCCCTAACGAGCTTCCTAGCATATCCATTCCTCATGCTATCGCTGTGAGAAGTAATCATAACAAGCTCTATCTGCTTACACCAAACCTAAAATTACTCATTGCGTATTCCTCTGTCAGTCATATAGCATTAGTTATCACGGCACACAATTTTGTCAGCATCTAAATACCAATTCATTCTTCAGATTAAGAACACTTACTATAAATTCTCAGTACTTCCTACTCTTTTTTACAAATGGACATTATCTTCCAAGTTTGACTTTTTTTGCTAAAGAAACTGAGTGAGCCACCAGATGAATGAGCGTTTTTCAAATTCCGTAATTCACTTAAGTCAGAGTATTTATAATACATATCATGAAAGATAAGCATTTGCTGGTGCTGCTCTATTCTGCATGTCTAAATTTAAATGTAAAATTATCTCAGCAGGCAGAACTTATGTGGATGAAGAATTTTGAAAGAATGGGTTATCATTTATATCTTTACCCAAAAAGCAGGCATCATTTGATACTTTAAAGGAAAATGAAGATGATACTTTTATTTTGGGAGATTTAGAATTAGAATACAAACAAAAATTGGATATTTAAAAATTAATTGAACCTCTTTTTGTTGAACTAAATATGTCAGTTCATATTTAAATTTCCAGTTCATTATAATGACAGGAATAGCAAAAGAATTAAGTCACCAAAAGAAGATTTATAAGGAAATATTGGTGCTCAATACTATGTATCAGATATTGTTTCTGTGAAAAGTTGACATAATTGCAGCCATTTTAAAATAGAGCTAGGGCAGCCATTCCAGAGCAATTGCATGTTGCATGTCTTACTCTGTGAACTTTTGGAATGTTTGAACTAGGCAAAATAACCTTTCTACTGGGTCAAACCAACATTCTATTCCAAAGAACTGTAAAGCTGATAGGAAATGAGACATCCTGACTACAAAGATAGAAAATCAAGGACATTCTTTAGAATCATAGTCAGCCATTTAGCTAAAGAATAACTTAGCTTACTAGCACCAATAAAATTCCTTCTATCTATTCATGTAATTATTTCCTTTCCCTTTCTTATAAAAAACCCTTGCCTTCACCCCCTAATCAATATAATTTGTGTTTCTGCTTGAATCTATGCCCCTGGAATTATTGGAATTATTTTTGGTTAACATCTCCATGATAAAAGAAATGCAATTCTCTTCAGTGAGATAAGTAATGTATACATTATACCTTTACAGAAGAATATGTGTGGCTATATGTATATATAATCAAGGGATGAACTGTAGTTCTGGTTATGCATTACATTTTTAATGGTAACTATAAATAAAATATTTTCTCAGTTCTTTTTCATGAACATATTACCTACTAAGGCCTATAATATTTATAAGTACAAAGAAGTTGCATCTTGGTAAATCCAAACAAAAGTTCTGAATGACATGAAATAGTGTCACAAGCTTTTTCTTTCTTTTTTTTAATACACTAATATTTAGATTGATAATTAAGGTTTACTTCTAGAATAACAAGGAGTCTTTGGCTATGTATGGGATTGTTATCTAACATCTCTGATAAATACATCAAAATAATACTTTCCTATATGCTTCCTACTTAACTTTCAAATGGAGAAATACATTTTGTATACTTTCAGTGGAAAGCAAAATAAATTCGATATCAAGAGATTATCAATTCTTAGTTGTGTGGTTTTCTTTAGAAAAGTCACCGTTTTCCTGGAACTAATTTGAATTGTTTGAAAAATGAAGTTTCAGGTTAGATGACCTCAAAAATAATTTTTAACTACATATGAGTCTGACAATTAAGTTTGAGAATTCATCCTAGAAAAAGTGCTACCTACCTCATTGCTGAATATCACTACAGTCATCTTTGAAGCACTCCCCTTGGGAAGCTATGCACTGATGCCAGCACCTAGTCCATCCTTCAAAGCAATTTTGGAATTCTTTTTTTTGGAATGACCAACATAGTTGTCCTTGTATTATGCTTGATGTCCCGAATGTCATCAAAATGTCTTTCTTTCAATATTTCTTTTATCTTCAGGTAAAGAAAGAAGTCATTGGAGGCCAGATCAGGTGAGTAGGGAGGGTGTTCCAATATAGTTATTTGTTTATTGGCTAAAAACTCCCTCACAGGCAGTGGGGTGTGAGGTGGTACAGTGTCGTGATGTCAGAGTCATGAATTGTTGGCAAAAAGTCAGGTTGTTTTCATTTAACTTCTTCACATAACCTTTTTAGCACTTCCAAATAGTAAACTTGGTTAACTGTTTATCCAGTTGGTACAAATTCATAATGATCCCTCTGATATCAAAAAAGGTTAGCAACATCGTTGCAATAAGTTCACAAACTTAATTGTCCAACCGTGCATAAACCATTAAAAGTGTGAAATGGATTTTTGAAATTACATAATGCAAAACTTAAACATATCATATTTAAACTACAAAAAATCAAAGATAAAGTCTTAGAAGAAGAAAACTGGAGGGGAGAGCCCACCTTAGGAATAGAGGAACAAAAATAATAATATATCTGACTTTTCCTCAAAAATAATGCAAGAAAGATGAGTTGAGTGTAATATTTAAAGGGTTGAGAGAAAGAAAACACCAGCCTCCATTTCTGTATCCTGTGAAATCATTCTTCAAAGTTGAATGAGATAGGAAGACTTTCTCAGAAAAAAAAATTGAAGGAACTTGTTGCCAGTACATCTACCTTGAAACGAAAGTTAAAAGAATTTTGTGTGAGAGAAAAATGAGGTCAGAAACTAGGCTTTACATAAAGAAAGTAAAATAACCTGAGAAGGAATAAGTTAACGTAAAATAGCAACAATGTATTAATTATGTATGCTTATGCACAAATATATGCTATGCATAAGTGAAATGAAAAATAGTAATAACACAGGGACAGGAAGAAGAAATTAGTAATATGTTGTTACTATTAGGAACTTTCACTACCTGCAATGCAGTATGTTATTTAAAAGTGGACTTGGATTAGTTGTAAATGTGTACTGCAAACCCTAGGGAAACTACTGAAAAAAGGTTTGGAAAAGATGTAGAATTGATATGCTAAGGAAAGAGAAAATGAAATAATATAAAATGCCCAATTAAAACCTCAAAAGTCTGGAAGATAAAAATATGAATGAAGGAAAAGGAAAACAAATAGAAAACAGTAATAAATATGGTACTTATTAATCCAACAATACAATAATCACTTTATTTTTTACTTTTATTTACTTAATTAAATTTATTGTGGGTGACATTAGTTAATAAAATTATATAGGTTTTAAGTGTACAATTTTATAATACATCATCTATGTATTGCATTGTGTGTTCACCACGTAGTCAAAACTCTGTCACTATATTTTTGACACTCTTTACCCTTTCTTATTGAAACCTCCACTTTCTCTCTGGTAACCACTATACTGTGTGTGTCTATAACTGTTTGATTGTCTTGTTTGTTGCTTTCAGTTTTATATTTCACATATGAGTGAAATCATATGGTACTTAACTTTTTTCTGTCTGACTTATTTCACTTAGCATAATATTCTCAAGATACAGCTATGTTGTTGCAAATGGCAGTATCTTATCTATTCTTCTGGCTGAATAGTATCCATTGTATATATATGTACCACATCTTCCTTATCCAGTCATTTATTGAAGGACACTTCGGTTGTTTCCATGTCTTTACCACTATGAATAATGCTACAATGATCTTTGGGGTACATACATCTTTATGAATAAATGTTTTCAAATTTGGGGGATAAATACCCAGAAGAGGAATTGCTGGATCATACTGTAATTACATTCTTAATTTTTTGAGGAAATTTCATACTGTTTTCCATAGTGGCTGTACCAATTTACGTTTCCACCAGCAGTGTATGAGGGTTCCTTTCTCTCCATAGCCTCTCCAACCCTTGTAATTACTTGTCTTGGTGGTAATAGCCCTTCTAACCGGTGTAAGGTATCTCATTGAGGTTTTGATTTGCGTTTCCCTAACAGATAGTGAAGTTGAGCATCTTTTCATACATCTGTTTGGCCATTTGTATGTCTTCTTAGAAGAAGCCCCTCATCAGAGGTGTTATTTGCAAATATCTTCTCGCATTCGGTTGGTTGCCTCTTTGTTTTATTGATGGTTTCTTTTGCTGTGCAAAAGCTTTTAAATTTGATATTAGTCTCATTCCTTTATTTTTTTATTTTACTTCCCTTACCTTTGAGATCAATTTCATAAAATCCTCTCTAAGACCAAGGTCCATACATTTAGTACCTATGTTTTTTCTATGCATTTTATTGCTTTAGGTCTTATATTTAGTGTTTCTTTTTAATCCATTTAGAGTTAATTTTGGTATATGGTGACAGATAGCAGTCCAGTTTCATACTTTTGCATATGGTTTTCCAATTTTCCCAGCACCGTTGATTGAAGAGGCTTTCTTTTCTCTATTGTATGTTTTGGGTTCCTTTGTTAAAAATTGTATGCTCATATATATGTGGGATTTTTTTTTCTGTGTTCTCTTAAAATTCAATAATAGGAAAACAACCCTATTGAAACATGGGCCAAAGACCTAAAAAAAGACACCTGCCTCACTTTCACTAAATAATAAATCAAAATACTTAATATTTTGGGGGGAACATCAAAGTAATTCAAAAAATACAAATGAAAATGCCAATATTAGCAATTAAAAAACAAAGTGAATTGGAAAATATTCATTTTTGTTAAGTATTAATATTTAGCCAAGAACATTGAAATAGTAACTTGAACTCTGCTGGTATGTGCGTAAATTGCTTTAAGAAAAGGGTTCTGTATAGCTATTTGGCCCAATGTCTGAAATTCTTTAAAAATATTTCTCTTAAACCCATTAATTCCCTTTCTAGGAAAGTATCTAATAAAAATTTCAGAGTTTTAGACAAGAATTTATGAATAAAGATGTGCATGGCTCTTTATGACGAAGAAAATGAAATAAAATAGCAACAATCCCTTCTCACTAAGACCAACTCTGACCACCAAGTCTTACTTTAACCTCATTTGTAATCCTTTATGTACAGTTCTATTCTTTTTTTCCATGACAATGATCACGTTCTAACATACTGTTACTATTTATCCATTTGCTATGTTTTTTTTTTATTTATTTGCTATTTCGTAGCCTGGGAATATAAACTCTGTATGCAGATTTTTTTTTTTAAGTTTTGTTAACTGATGTAAGCCATCCCAAGAATAGGCTCTTTCTAGAATACGCATTCAGTAAATATTTGGTGAATAAAATAATTAATATTGAAAAATAACTGAATGATATAAAGACATAATTAAGTATTAGAAATCAAAATTTTGCTTTTGAAAACAAAATATGAGGTATTTAAATGTAAGTAAGCATATATAAATATGTACATATGTGTGTGCAAAGCCCAGAACCCATGATATATTTATTCTTATGAAAATCATACACATATGTACATGTATGTATATAGAGCAAAAGAATGCCAATGACTAGATAGAATTAAAGACAGGCTTCATTTTTCTTTTATTTCTATCTGTATTCTATAATTATTACATATTTAACATTTAGAAATAATATAATTTAAAAAATCGTAGGCTAAATATGGCTTGACTTACATAGTAGTTTATGATGATAATGTATTTCAGCATTAGATATTTAAGGAATTACATAGAGAGGCAGAAATAGCTTAGTATATAGATTTGAAAAAGGAAAGAAAGGAAACATGTGATGTAAAATGAGATGCTATAGTACAGTAGTGCACAGTGAAGATTTGAGAATTTAAAAAGGAGCACAAAGGTACAGAATTCATAAGAGTACTGGTTTCTCCAAGTTACCAGCATCCCTTGGCTGGACTATTTATCACTATGGTCCCCAACTGGTTTCCTTGTGTGTCCATTCTCCACACAACAGCCAGAGGGCTTTTACATACTGTGTCATATTTCTTCCCAAAACTCTCCAGTTACTTCCTATATTACATAGGACAGAAGGCAAAGCCCTGAATGTTGTACACATGGGCCTTCTGTAGGATCTGAAACATCTTCCACCCAATTTTGCCATCAAATCACATTATAACAAAGTTTTCTCTGACTTGTTTATGTAAAATAGCAAACCCCCAACCACAGAAAATTTACCTTTTTTTTTTTTACCCTGCTTAATTTTTCTTCATTGGAATTGTTACTACTTGATGCATAAAATGACATTGGTACGTATGCCTTATATATATCAAATATACATACATACATATGCACATGCACACATATGTCATACATACACACACACCCATAAAACTCTATATTCATACCCCTAATGTACCTGTACCTATGCATATCATATATTTATTATCTGTATAATACTACCATATGTGTGTGTTTGTATCATTCCTGTCTACCATTTGCTGTCTCTGTCTTTTGTCATGAGAATGTAATGTCCATGGGAGAACACATTTGGTTTCTGTGGTTCAACACTGCATTTTTTATTGAACAGAAGTCCTGGCACACGTATAGAAACCTGATGAGTATTTATTGAATAAGTCATTAAATACATTAATGTATTTTCTGTAGTCATTCTTCCTACTTTAAAGAAAATTTGATCTACATATAACATGAAAGACATTGTAAACCTACCTAATTATTTATATATGTATCTATCCACTGATTTGATCAATTTGTTGTTCTACCTGTCTGTATCTATGGCCTAGCTTTATGCTTAAGTTATTCAACAGCTTTAAGCTACAAGTTACTGCCATTCCTTTAAGTTCTCTGCCCAGTCCTATATAAAATTTAAGAAGGAAGTTGAAAAAATGGCTCTCAATGGCATTCTATTTTTAGCTAATTCTAATAAACTATTCATATATCAAGGGTGACATAAAGAGAGGTTGAAAAAGTCTGTGCATATTATTTCACACACCTCTACAGATCCTGACTTTTTTTAAAGTGATGAATTCCTCTAGGCCCATTTAGATAGGATTAGATCTGACTGAGAGTCTCTCTCTTAACATGATTATGTGATTATCTTGAGATTCCCCTTTTATTGCTCTTCTTCCTGCATCTCATCAATTGGGAAAGGGAAACTTTAGAATTGTACCTGTTGGTATCTAGCATTTTGTGAGTATTGAGCATACCAGCCTTTGAGACAAGAATTTTCAGACATAGTAGATAAACATTGATCCTGTCCAACCATGTATGTGTTTCATAGTCTGTACATGCCTAAATTTATAGTGAGTGGTTATTTTTAAAAGTATTAGAAAAGATGATATAGGAACATTTGTGACAACATGGATGGATCTCGAGAGTATAATGCTAAGCGAAATAAGTCAGACAGAAAAAGCAGAGAACTATATGATTTCACTGATATGTGGTATATAAACCAAAAACAACAAAAGAACGAGACAAACAAATGAGAAACAAAAACTCATAGACACAGACAACAGCTTAGTGGTTACCAGAGGGTAAGAGGGGTGGGGGGTGAGAGATGAGGGTAAAGGGGATCAAATATATGATGATGGAAGGAGAACTTTCTCTGGGTGGTGAACACACAATGGGATTTATAGATAATGTAATACAGAATTGTACATCTGAAATCTATGTAATTTTACTAACAATTGTCACCCCAATAAATAAAAATAAATAAATAAATAAACAAATAAATAAACAAACAAATAAATAAATAAATAAAATAATCTGGGGGGAAAAGTATTATGACTAATATTTCTATGGTTTAGAAAAAGTACCTGACCTGTGTGTTCATAATGGCATGATTGTTAACCAGCACATCTGAAAGAAACAGGCCCAGGCTATGTTATTATTCATTTAATTTGACAAGTCCTTGATTTCTAAGAGAGCTAAGGAAATAAATTTAATAACATTACAAGAATTATCTAGAGATTATTCCTTATTTTTATGAGATTTAAAAATCATCTCAGAATACCTTTACATCAGTAATTGTCTCGTAAAAAGTTAAATAGAATTCCTACAACATTGGACTTACCTTAAGCTAATGGTCACTTATACTTTAGATCATCGTATATGTCTATAAAAATAACAAATGTTTGAATGAGTATTACAAAATGAAGTCAAATATCTGAATTTTCCAAAGGTTGGCTCTTTTCCCATTCAAACAAAGAAGTGTGGTCTTGACTGCAATGTTTCTCCTAAGAAATACGTTATTTTTTTGTTTGTTATCTTATTTGCTTAAAAAAAAATATTTCAAGTGAATATCTGTTTTGGGATATGGCAAATGGAACAAAGATATGTCTGTTAATCAAGTAGATTCATTAGCAGCCCTCATCTAGTACTTCTTTGGTAAACAGCTCCACTCCTGAAGAATCTATTCCTTCCTGAGTTGAAAATTAGTGAGAATGCTGGTCAAGTAAAAGACAAGGAGGTAGGGGATAAATACGTGTATTCATCTTTTAGAATTGGATATGTCATTTTTATTAGGCATCAAGTAAAGCTAGAGTGTACCAAAACGTTAAAAAAAAAAAAAAAAAAAAACAACAACCAAACAAACAAAAACATATTTTGTTTCAGAATATTTAAACAGTTTTTCTTTATCTTAACTGTTTGGCTGACATAAAAGTAACAGTGTGACAGCAAGCATTGATTAATGTTTCCAGAGTTATTTATTATCATTCAATAAGACTGAGAGGTTGGATGTAGTAACTCGTTGTGAGATAATAGGAGTTGCCAACACAGAGAATCTACTGATGTAGTTGCAGAGATTGGGGAGATATTTCAAGGGAGGGGAAAAAAGACAAACTAATTCTGGCCAAAATAGAATTATAGGAATATCTGTAGGGAACAGTCGGCTAATATTGGAGCATAAGAAACTGTTGAATTTTCACTTAGAATTATACATTTAAGTTTTGTCCATGTATTTTCTTGGCTTGATATCTCATATGTTTTTAGCATTGAATAATATTCCATTGTCTAGATGTACCACAGTTTATTTTTCCAGTCACCTACTGAAAGTTATCTTGGTTGATTCAAAGCTTGGCAGTTATGAACAAGGTTACTATAATCATCTGTGTAGTAGGTTATATGGTTATAAGTTTTCAACTCCTTTTGTATTTACCAAGGAGCATAATTGTTGTATTGCATGGGAAGATTATGTTTAGTTTTATAAGAAACTATCCAACTGTCTTCCAAAGTGGATGTACCATTTTGCATTTCTATGAGCAATTAATGAGAGTTTCTGTTTTTCCACATCCTTTTCAGCATTTGGTTTTGTCAGTGTTCTGGATTCTGGCTGTTCTAGTAGGTGTGTAGTGGTCTTCTATGGTTGCTGTTGTCATTTTTTTTTATTAATCATTAGTGAATTATTCAGTCATGTGAGTGAGTCATCTGAGAAATAGATCCCATTGCTCCTTTCAAGGTTCAGCTGACTATATGTAGCCTTGTTTGATATTTTGACTGCAACCTCAAGAAACCCCGAGTCAGAATCACCAAGCTAAGCCACTCCTAAATTCCTGACCTACAGAAACTGAGGATAAGAAATTCTGTTTCAAGTAATCTTAAAAGAGAAAATTAAAACTATACCAGCTACTGTATATTATACTGTATAATCCCCTACATCTACTCTTTAGAGTTCAGCACAATTAAGGATATTGCTCTGACAAGTGCTAAAGTATTTTGTGTCCCTGTGTCCTGGGAGGGTTCCCCATGCATGGTGATATAGGATAGTTACTGATATCTGGTTACTTGTTGTCAAATGCCTTCCAACATCCTCCCCCCCACCCCATAATAACCTGTCTCATCAATTTTTCTGGCCTCTATGTCTTTGTAGGGTCAACTTCCTGTTTGTACTGAACTTCTAACTTCTAGCATAAGCAAGACAGCAATTGTAAAATGTTCTTCCACAGTTCTTTAGGACATTTTGTCACAAAGAGGATGGCTGAGTTTATGGGCTTTAAGGATGAATTGAGAAAATCCTTGTTTTAAAGGTTGATTAGATGCGATACTTCATAGTAATTAAGCAAAGAACATTTTCTATAAATATCTAAGGCACCCATGTTGTGCTTAACTGTTTGTATCTGTTGCATTCTTTAATTCTCCATCCTGTCACAGCCCTGTTTGCATCACTAAATATATGTGAGAGATTACAGGAGGATAACCATGTAAACTAATTAGCACAAGTCACGGAAAGAAGTATAGAGGGTATTCCTGAGTAGGGGAGATGTAAGTTAGCTATCAACTTATTACCATTTTGGTATTTTGGTAGGAGCTAAAACTGAGACTTCATGCTTACATTAAGTTTTGTTACAAAGGAAGGGTTAATAAGTTGTGGTGGGTATCTACTATATTTTGTTTACACTTAGGATGTCCTAAGGAGTAAATAAAATATAGTGTTCAATGCTACCCAGCTCTTTTCTGATTTTCCTTCTCATGTAGGTACCTCCTCATCCCAGGGCTTCCTTATAGCCTCTTCTCATAGGGAATAAATTACAACATAATTAAGTATTAAAGACATAATATATTGTCTTGCAAAGAACATATACCTGTTACGGAGATCTTCCTGAATGAGGAATGATATCCTAATGATGAAATGTAAGACACTGAGGAATCATTGTAGTGGAATATTTGGAGAGATTAGAGACACTTCAAATTTTTCTGCATTAGCAACTCCCTACTTAAGCTATTTATTTTATAACTGTCCCTACATGCCTATATTATGATTAAAGAAAAACATATACTACTCTTTTCAAATTATAGCTATTAGCATTTTTTTTTCCTCAGGATGACATTTACAATTACTTGTGAATTATTCTGGTGTATCTTCTTTTAAAAAGCAAGAAAATAGGAGTTAAGCCATTATTGTGTTTGCATATGGCTCCCACTTCAGCTATGTAAGCATGGATAAGCCACTGAACCCACCTGACTTTCAGATTGTTTCTCATCCGAAATAAAAGTGGTACATCATTGGAACTCTGATACAATAAAATGAAATACACACACACACACACACACACACACACACACACAGAGGCAGAGGGTGCCAAATATATATATACATTTTAAGAAAGGAAAACTGTATTAAAATTGTAATACTCAATATATACCAATGACAAAAGATGAATACGAATCACGTTTGACTTCTGCAATTGCAAGAGGTGCTCAAAGTGGTTGCTATCTGCATCCAGATACATCTGTTATGGTGAACTACTGCTTGAGCAACATTGGCCAAAGTGTCCACTTGAAAACATTTTTTTTGGCACCCTGGTATATGTATATAATTTAAAAAATAGTGAGGCACATCATTTTGATCATTGACTTACATGTTGGGTATCAATGACCCCCTTTACACTAAATATGTTGCTAAATATGTTTATTTTGGCTTTTTTCCTGAAATAAGATAAAAAAATTAAATTTATTTAATTGCAAATGTACATACATTTTAACTCACATTAGAAAAATGAGTGATTTCCTTCAGGTAAAGAAATAGCAATAAAAATTACTTAAAAAAGTGAAAATAAAACTAAATTTTCTTACTATTTTTGCCTATGTTGATCCATTAGAGGTCTCCCATGTCCTTCATTTGAAATATGTCTTTTGTGAGAACTTTGTGTAGTTCTTTCTTAATTAAAACTTATACTGATATCAGATGAAACAGACTTCAGAATAAAAAAGGTAACAAGAGACAAAGATGGACATTTCATAATGATAAAGGGGACAATACAACAAGAAGACATAACAGTCATCAATATTTATGCACCCAATCAGGGAGCACCAAAATATACAAAGCAACTACTAACAGAACTAAAGCTAATAGATAAATACCTTAAAAAGTAAATGATCTCTTTAAAAAAATACAATCTTATATATACCTTTTTCTTCACTGTTTTTCATTTTCAAAAAAGAAAAAAAGAAGTTCTGATGACCTAATTAGAATTTTATCCCAAAGAGAAGTCTTTTTTTTTTGGGGGGTGGGGTGGTGGGGAGGAGTAAGATGCAATTTTCTGTATAGGTTGTATAAAGCACGTTGTTTTTGTTGTTTTTATTAATTGCTGTATAGTAAGTGAAAAAAAGTGCACCTTAGAAAAATGCAATAAAATGTGGCCAAAAAACACACGTCTTATTTTTCATATAATGCAGTATTTTTTAAGTGTACCCTCATCACTTTCTGTATTTTCTGTATCCTCATCACCTTCTGTTTTAATATTTTGGCTGGTAATGTGGTTAGGATAAAAAATCTTCTATAGCATATGTTTTTATCAGTTTCTGGATAATCCAGTAGGAAGACATTATTTTGATATTTATTGTTTTGAATAGGAATTATTAAAATGTTTATCCTCTCCTTATCTTATAGTCCAACAGAATGCATGTGGACATGAGATAATATGACATTGATGGAAACTTTTTTTTTTTTTGTAATGCACTCTCATTGACCACAAATTTATGATTTAAGGACAAATATCAAGAAATATAGAAATTTTAGAAAAAATAAATAAAAAAGGGACAAAAAGTACACATGAGTAGGAGCAAAAAACAATGACTGGAACTCAGGATAATAGCATGCAGTAACTGTGTTGGAAATTGGGGGTCACACAAGAATAGATGAGATTCATATGAAATGAGGAAATGAAATGGTTATGGAAAAGATGTTGGAGGGTAAATGATCTTTAGTGTCTGTGGAAATGGTGTGAGGTGAATTATTTAACTAATAAATAATTAAATAAATCTTAATTAATTTCATGAGTTTTTTAAAAATGTATAAGACAACATGTAATATTCACCACAAAGAACTATACATTCAGTACTAATTTTACTAATATGTCCATACTTATATATTATAAATATTTCCTGTTTTAAGTAATATCATGTCATGCCTTCTATTTTTAATTTTTTTAAAAAATTCAATTATAGTTGACATTCAATATTATATTAGTTTCAGGTGTACAGCATAATGGTTAGTCATGCCATTTCTTTTATACGGTAATAAGTAACATTACTGAGTAGCTATATTGTATTTGGACTTCTAAAAGTTCTAAAATAAAGGAGTTTGGATTTTTTTAAATGAGGAATATTATTTTAATCTGCCATTTGACTAGAGAAAAAAAGCATAAAATTCAAAATTAAAAGCAATGTTAATTTCGTAGATTGCAGATGGTTCAATACTGGTGATAAAAAAGAGAATCAAATAACTTTGATTATGTAACTTAAGTGTTTTCTTTCAAATTATTTTTGACAGAGGGCAATGCTATAACATTTTGGTATTCAGAAGATGGGAACTAATAACAGGTGTTTATGCCTTTGACTGATTACTCTTTGACTGCAAAAGTATATTTAAAATATTAGTTCAACCATGGCTTTGATGCTTAATATTAACATAAAAATGGAGTTTTCTTTTCTTTACCAGTGTTTCAAGTATCAGAACATTGTGAGAAGTTTCATTTAGGAAAATTGGGAATTCACACAAATCACATATCAATTTAATAAAATCAACACTTTTATGGATATTCACCTACTTATTTAACCATACTTCTTTTTTCTCTAGTTAGGATACATTATTGGGGATTGAATCTAAATGGTAGGATCATTAGGCCAATGGGTATGGAGAAGCCTCAGGTGAAGCATATGCTTGTTCTTAGCATTTGCCTCGCCTCCTCTCCTGACACCCACAGCAGTAGCCTGTGTTGTGCAATCCCAGCATTGCAGCCTAGGGATGGACAGATTTGCTGACAAAAGAAGAGACTGCACAGTAAGCAAGCTGAAGGATTTAGCTTGTGTCTACCAGCATGATTGGGGAGAATATGCATAGCAGTCGATTCAGAGGTTGTTGGATCCACAAGGAAAGAACATAAAGTTGAATATTGGAAGTGTTCATAACAGGCAAACATTCTTCTATGATGTAGATTTTATACCCTGGCAAGGACCATGAGAGATGGCTCTAACATAGTGCCATGGTAGGTCTTAAAAGCTTGGAAAAAGAGGTGGCTCACAGCAAGTGAAACTGAAAGCCAGAACTTTTAGGGAAGATGGTGGAGGAAGAGATCAAAAGGCTCAGAGAAATCGGCATGTCTTAGTGTATTAGTAGAAATACTACTATGCATTACCAGAATACACAGCACTGAAGACCTCAGTGGTGGCTTTTCTCTCTGGTCCAGAGCTGATCAGAGGAGATTGCTTTGCAGACCTGGGTTCTCTGAAAGCAATGTAGATAATAGTAACCAAAATTATAGAAGCCAAGTGGTTAATATTAACCATAAGGAGCAATGTGTTCACAATTATCCCAATAAACAGTAATACCAGAGTGACATCCTTGGATAAGACAGGGAGCTATCTTTCTCAGAGTTGTACAGTTTAGTGCTCAGCTAATAACAGTTGAAGTATTCACAAAAAATGAGGACGCTCTATGGAATCTCTGGCAAGTATCAATAGAAGAATCACAGCACTGATTTCTATGATTTTGGAGCAAGCCTACACCTTTTTTTTTCAGATTAACTGTTCTTTTAAGAAACGATTTTAGATGGGCTTTTTAGTCAATGTCTCAAACCCTAAAATTCCCTTCTCTGCCCATGGACCAGTGTGTAGGTTAGAAAGCACATTCAAATTTCAACCCATCTCAATTCTCCCTTGACTTTTACTTTCCACCAGGCTCTCTCAGGAAAGGAACTACAATTGACCATTATTTTCCATCCAACCAGAAATGTGTGGAAAATCATCTGGCCCTCTATTCTACTCTAATTTACAGGATCTTTTTGTGACCAAGAGGCTCCCCTCAGCTAGATGAAGTGTCTTCCTGACTCTAGGCCCTGACCTCTTTTTCCTTAGAGAATTTACCTGAGAAAATGCATAATTATAATTTCTTCTCTACGCCTTTCATATGTAAATATTTCAGA
Source organism: Rhinolophus hipposideros (assembly GCF_964194185.1). Lineage (NCBI taxonomy): Eukaryota > Metazoa > Chordata > Mammalia > Chiroptera > Rhinolophidae > Rhinolophus > Rhinolophus hipposideros. The sequence goes on from NC_138047.1 coordinate 42,774,528, forward strand.
AGTCCCGTCCAGGTGTTAAATGGTAGGAATGTCATTCTCAGGATGTAGAAGCCATTCTTTTGCAAGGTAATCATAGAAGAAGATAGAGGCCCTTATCTCCCAATTTCTGTGGGAGGTCACTTAGAGCAGGCACTTTGCTCCAACATGTGAAACTACCCGTCATAAATATATAAGAAGTTGATTTTCCCTTTGGATAAATCAAGTTCGCAAACACAGATAGCCTGCAGTCTCCCTGCCCCTCTCCTTCCCCAGCTCTTAAAAGCTCTCTAAAACTTTGTTTCAGCAGAGTTGAGCTCAGAATGAGTTCTGGCTGGTCTACCTATTATGGACTGTATTGTGTGCCCCCTAAATTCATGCGTTAAAGCCCTAAGTTCCTGTTCCTCAGAATGTGGCTGTATTTGGAGAAAAGGCCTTTAAAGAAGTGATTAGGCACAAGAGAAAGACCCTGTGAGGACATTGCAAGAAGAAGGCTTGCCTAAACCGAGATGAAAGGCCCCAGAAGAAACATACCTGCCAACACTCTGGTCTTGGACTTCTGGCCCCTAGAATTGTAAGAAAATAAATTTCTGTTCTTTAAGTCACCAAGTCTGTGATAAAGATGCCCTGGTAAGCTTATACACTCACCTTTTGCAGTAGCCTTGGATAATCTTCCTTGCCTGTTTAACTTTGTCTAGTGCAGCCTTTCCTTTGACAATTGTCACATTTGTTGTGAGAACATCCCTTGTTTCAATTAGAATAACGCCCTTAAGCAAGCCAAACAGCCGGATTTTCTCCATTTATTTTCTACTGACAGCCTCTTTCAGTTGCAAATTTATTTTTTTCTACTCACCTCTCACTCTAAACTGAAAACACTTTCTCTGACAGCCAGAGACAAGGAAAGTCTTTGTCATGCCACATCCAGAGATATGTGGGGCACAAATGTTCAACTCTGGCCTTGTCCCCATCCAGGGCCTGCATTCCTCCAGCTTTTAAGCACAACATGTATCATGGGCCTCCCTTATGCTGATAATATAATATCCCAGTCCATCCAAGAATAGAGGCGATAGGGGTCCCAAGACCACAGTCATGTTCTCCATTTCCCATTGTATTTACTTACAAAACATAAATTTGAAGATAACATTATTAAGAATTTCAGCACAACAACCACAAAATATTAAGCATCAATCATGGGGAAATTCTGATTTCAGGGTCTTATGTGACTACACTATTTCTTCCGCCTATCCCCAGTCCTGACATAGGCAAAATGAATCACTCTCTCTGATTTGTGCCTAACAGACTGGCTGAAGCAAGGGTATTAGGATCTTATTGTATTCACAGAGAGATCCTGGCCCGAGTGCTTCAGAAGAGGTAGGGAGAAGTGATTATGTTCTAATAAATTTTAGGCCATTTTGCCAGTGCCAGTTACAAAAGAAGATATTAAAAAATATTTGGATGTTTGCCCAAGTAGTTAATGAATTGAAGAGTTCATGTTATCAATTTTATTTGACTATTACAACCAACTCATTGGAAGATAATATAGAAATTCAAATGTAGTGAAAAAAAATAAAAGGATGTTTTTTATACGTTGATGTCTGCATAATCAGGTATGACTAAGGAATAATCCACTATGCAGCTGGTTTCTCAGGACAGATTTACACAAGGAAGTAACAGATTACTGGCTATTATCAGTTTCTGATGGTCAAAAACCAAAGAGCTGATTAGTAAAGAATTAATAAAAGGGTAGTTCCTTTTAGGCATAATCCCAATGGAACCAACCCAGCAGCTTGATAACAATATTATTTTTATGAATTTATAGGCAATTCACTTAAGGAAAATGAACAAAGAGAACAATGTTTGGCCATTTTATTTTTAGATTTTAATATTCTTTGGAAACAACACATATTTCTGTGACAAATATTAGAAGATATTTTAGACATTTTTAAATGGAAATATATGTTAACAGAGCTGAGTGTCTGTGAGGAATTTTTTCTTTATTTGTATTTTTCTTACACAGGTTATAAAATAATACATATGCGACATATTTATTTGAGCACATAAAAACCAATGAAGACTGTTTACTGAAAGAGCTTGAAATCTCATAACAAAGCCATTTTTAATTGGTTTTATTCATAAAATAGTTTACTTCATAAATAGTAATTTTTCCCAAAACTTTTCAAACTAAATTAACAAAATAATTCATGTGCCACAAGTATTTTGGAATGTGGCAGTCCTATATCCCCCTATGCCATTGTGTTCTATCTTTTGAGATTATATGCAAATGATATTTATTGTTATAGTGATTCCTTTATTATAAACAATATAAATACATCCTACAAATTTTAGAAAATGTTCATTTGATGTTTCAAAAGTCAATTAAAAATAATCAACAATGTTTTAGTTGAGGTTATTGAAAAGTGTTGTATTTCTATTCCACACATTTGTACAGATGCTTTATGTTGTCTTGCAGAACTATTGTAACTCTTTCTGCAGACTAGGGCTGTGCTGTGTACAGGAACATTCATAAATTACCCAGAAGAGTGATTTATATTCCCCTAAATTCACTGGGGTCATGCCAAGACAGTGGCTCACAATCCTGCAGTATCCATTTCAATATGTGGCATTTTACATATTTCATAATTATAAATTGAAACAGATGTATAATAAATTGCTAAATTGCGAAAAAATTACCTTTATTTAAAGATAATTTTTCCTTAATTATATTTTATTTGGGGGAAATTTATCAGTGTATTAAAATTTAACACATTACCTTCACACCTGGACTAAAATTCTGTCTAAGTCAAATTTTTTTGGGTCATAAATAGAACATATATGAGGAAAAAAAATACAGTCTAATTAGATTATGTGGTGATACTACTTTATTGTTTCAAAATTTTTTCTGGAAATCAATTTACCTCCATTCAACAACTCCCTGTTGAAGATAGACATCAAATTGACTATTTGATTATTTTTATAACCATGTATGCCCCTTTCTTTTTCCTACTTATTTTCAGATAATTAGCACAAGACAATTATCCTTACTCCTAACTCTTGGCCTCCTGACACATCCCCAAATAATGTTGACATTGTTGACATTGCATTCTTTATTGGTAAATTAGCTTTCTGTTTTGCTGAATTTATATTCAACATCTTCTCTCTCTCTCTCTCTCTCTCTCTCTCTCTCTCTCTCTCTCTCTCTCTCTCTCTCTCTCCTCTCTCCCTCTCTCCCTCTCTCCCTCTCTCCATCTCTCCCTCTCTCCATGTCTCCCTCTCTCCCTCTTTCTCTCTCTCTCTAATTCACACCATTATTTTCCAAGACTTCTAAGGTTGGATACTCATAGCCTTATTTCTCTCAGGCCTACCAGCTTCCCTACAAACCTCCCAATATGTTGAAACTTTCTTCATATTCTCTAATTCCTCTTTCTTTATTTCCCAGGATTACCAAGTAGTTCAGGCTTTTACCACTCTGAGATTGTACTCTGACAATAGCTATATCATCTGGTTTCCAGCCTCCGAGGCGAAATGAACCTTTGTTCACTTTTGAGTATTGTAAGTTAGAAAATCCAAAACAAGACAATGACCAAAAGTGGTGTCAGGAGAATGCATCTTCTAGGATGTTTTTTTATTCTTTTTTTATCTGTGGAAATCTCATCATAAGTTTTGATTCTCATATTTCTAGTAACACGTAAAAAATAATCGAAAACATAATTTTGATGGATGATATCAGCTGGACTCTAGATTCTGACCTGTTTTCTAAACGATTCTAATTACTTGTATGGGATGTATCGACCTAGTCCTACAAATTCAATTTTAATTCAAAGGAAGACCTAATGAGGACTACAGTAGAGGCTATGCAACATTTTCAATTACACATGTAGTTTAGCTTTTTAAGAAATTCCTATAGCCCATTTCTCAAAAATCAATGGCAAAATCTATACTAAATTTGAAGTGTAGCACACACAATAAATGTACATTTACCCATAAACATAATTTAAAAATAGAAAACTATTTCTGCTATACCATCTCAGCTGAAGTTATAACTCAAAAAAAGCAAAACAAACTGATCAGCCAAAATTGTCTCCATTTTTCATTGATAGGAACAAAGAAACCAAACAAAACCTTTAGTATACAGTAAGTCTCTTACCTTACTTTGTAGTCACTTAACACTTCAACTACTTTTATTTTAAATATTTATTAATTACCTATTTTATGCATGACACTAAATGGTAGTTGTTCGATGTTGATGAAGAAAACTAGTCCCTGATAAAAAGGAGCTAATTATGTAATACTGTACAAATCTCCTTCTTAATCAGATGGGAATTTATATTTCTTCAAAAATGGCATTTAAATTGTGATGGTATCTATTTCCTCATTAATCTCTAAGCTCCATGACAACCTGGGCTCTGTCTGTTTTGCTTATTCTTAGTCAAGCTTAATTCTAGTCAGGTGTCAAGGTTTTATAAGTATTGTTTGAGTGAAGGGATGATGAAAGTTTGTAATGCAGAAATGAACAAGTCTTCTAAACAGATACAATTCAAAGGGCTAATGTTTAACATCCAGTTGACAGGATGAGGAAAATAACACTTGAGAACGAATTTTATAAATGCATAGGATTGAGGCAGACTGTCATAGATGGAGATATTCAAGGAGAAAGACATGTAAGAGAAAGGGCGTGCAATTGAAGAAGCATAATTCTAGTACCTAGGTACTTTTAGTTTATAAATATGTACGTCGCTTGTAGGTAACTTTCAATATTTTGGTAAAGAGAGAATGAATGACTTCTGAGCCTGTCTTCCTTAAGCTTTTTATTGCCTCCATATATTAATGTATTTTTGTGTGTGTGTGTGTGTGTGTGTGTGTGTGTATGCTGGATTTTGGGCATGTTGTATGAGAGTACTTTTCTGGAAGGTGATATTGAGAAGTGGAAATGAGTGAGTGGGGAGAGTGAGTCAGGCAAGAGGGAAAGCTATAAAGATTGTGTTAAAAAAAAAAAAAAAGATTGTGTTAATGAGCTGTTTATTCTGTAGGCAACTGGGGCAAAATTCCACTGGGGACTATAGAATACACTTCAGGATTATAGTGGCCTTATTTCCACTTACTTCCTTCTACTCCCTTTAAGAAAAATCCCATGGAATCCATTCTGACTTTGGTCACTTTCTTTTCTTTACTTTGGTTTTCTTTCATTTTATATCATCTAGGTCAGGGGTGTCCAAACTTTGGTCACTTTCTTTTTAGTTTTCTTTTCTTTACTTTGGTTTTCTTTCATTTTATATCATCTAAGTCAGGGGTGGCCAACTGCCGCCCATGATCCATTGTTAATTGGCCCACAGCAAATTCCAAAAATATATTTAGTTTACTTAAATAAACTAGGTGAGGCAATACGTACTTCAACTCGAGTGAGTGGCTGGCTGTTTGTGTATTTTACCACATATGGCCCTTGGTGTAAAACATTGAAAAAAGTTTGGACCCCTGACTAAGTTATTGTGAGGGACATGCTTTAAGATTCTAAATATTGTGTGGAGAAGAGTTTATAGATCAAATTGGGTCTTCTGTTTTGTTAAGAACATGAAAACAGATACTCTTTTTATATTTCAATATATGTACAAGTATAATAGTTGATACTTCTACGTACACTTAACTGCTTTGTTATTACAAACTTCAATCAATCACAAATACTTTTTGTTGTTTATCAGATTGATATTAAGTTTGTAAACTTGTTACTAAAAGGGAAAAAGATGCTTTGGGTTTCTATTTTCTTGTTTGCTATTAGTGTGCTTGAGCATCATCATAGAGCAGGAAAAGGTCTTGTCTTCTTTTTAGATTTTGTTTTATTATATTTTTAATTTTATTAAATTGGAGTGACATTAGTTAATAAAATTACATTATCAGTATATTACAGTATATTACATTGTGTGTTTACCACCCAAAATAAAATCTTCTGTCACCATATATTTGATCTCCTTTACCCTTTTCTACCTTCTCCCCACTCCTCTTTCCCTCTGGTAACTACCATACTTTTGTCTGTGTCTATGAGTTTTTGTTTGCTTGTCTGTTACTTTCAGTTTTATATATAATATGTAATTTAAATCATATGATCCTCAATTTTTTCCATCTGACTTATTTCTCTTTGCATGATATTCTTAAGACCCATCCATGTTGTCGCAAATGGCAGTATTTCATCTTTTCTTATGGTAGAATAGTATCCCATTGTTTATATGTACCACATTTTCTTTACCCAATCATTTATTGAAGGACACTTTAGTTGTTTCCCTCTCTTGGCCACCATGAATAATGCTGCAATGAACATAGGGGTACATATATCTTTACTAATAAATGTTTCACATTTTTTGGGTAGATACTCAGAAGAGGGATTTCTGGGTCACGTAGTAATTCTGTTCTTAGTTTTTTGAGGAACTTCCATACTGTTTTCCATAGTGGCTGTACAATGTACATTCCCACCAGCAGTATATGAGGGTTTCTTTTTCTCCACAGCCTCTCCAACACTTATTATTACTGTTTTGTTGATAATAGCTATTCTAACAGGTGTGAGATAATATCTCATTGTGGTTTTCATTTCATTTCCCTAACGGCTAGTAAAGTTGAACATCTTTTCATGTATCTGTTGGCTGTTTGTATGTCTTCTTGGGAGAAGTATCTGTTCAGGTCCTGTGCCCATTTTTTAATTGGATTGCTTATTTTTGTTGTTGTTGAGTTGTATGAGTTCCTTATATATTTTGGATATTAGCTCTTCATCTGAGGAGTTTTTTACAAATATCTTCTCCCATTTGCTTGGTTGCCTCTTTGTTTGGTTGTTGGTTTCTTTTGCTGTGCAGAAGCTCTTTAGTTTGATACAGTCTCATTCCTTTAATTTTGCTTTTACTTCCCTTGTCTTTGAGGTCAAATTCATAGAATCCTTTTTGAACCCAAGGTCCATAAGTTTAGTACCTATGTTTTCTTCTATGCAGTTTATTGTTTCAGGTCTTATATTTAGGTCTTTGATCTATTTTGAGTTAATTTTATATGGTGACAAATAATCGTGTAGTTTCATACTTTTGCATATGGCTTTCCAATTTTCCCAGCACCATTTATTGAAGAGACTTTCTTGTTTCTACTGTATGTTTTTGGCTCCTTTGTTAAAAACTACATGTTCATATATATATATATGAAGGTTTATTTCTGAGCTCTCAATTCTGTTCTATTGGTCTGTTTTTCTGTCAATACCATGATGTTTTAATTATTGTTCCTTTGGGGTATAATTTGAAGTTAGGGTATGTGATACCTCTGGTTCTGGTATTTTTTTCTCAGGATTGCTTGGCTATTGGGATATTCTGTGGTTCCATACAAATTTGATAATTTTCTGTAATATTTCTTTTTAAAATGACATTTGGATTTTGGTGGGGATTGTATGACATCTGTATATCACTGTGGGTAATATGGCCGTTTTAACTGTATTGATTCTTCCAATCCATGAACATGGAATGTTTTCCATTACTTTTTTGTTTGTTTGTTTGTTTGTTTGTTTGTTTGTTTTCTTTTTGGGTTTTAGCATGTTGTATCTAACACAATCCTGGTTAAATCACAAGAAGTCAGGAAAAATTTTGTAATACTGGATCATTAAAATCAGGTATTACTTTTTCTACCTTTTTGAAAAATATTTCAAGAGAGTAGAAAACACTATTTTTGACTATTCTTTAAAATGTGGATGTTCCCTATTTGCCTTAGTATATTAATTATATTAATAATGTATGTATAAGAAAAAAATGTAGCATTATGTAACAATTTAGTGTGAAGTGCTTATTTTTATATATGTAAAAAATTCAGTCATTTGGCTTATACAGCATGCAGTATTGTAAAAGAGACAGAAGTCATAATTTTCCAACTATGCGGAAATACTTTCTGGTATTCATACGTGCAGTAACTAGGTATCTACTGTGTGAAAATTACTAGATTGAAAGGTGATGAATTATTAAAAATGTATTGAAAATGTCCAGATTGATAGGCAATAGAGTACCTAATTCATATAGAAAAGGGTTACACAAGGTAGCAAAGGATAGTTATATGGGACATTCTATTTTGCAGGATTTGGGGCAAATTCACAATTTTCATTTCACAAGTTTGCAAGAATTTCTGCCAATATTGTGTATGTGGCACAGACTCTAAAAAAATATGCCAACTGAGTAACAGCAATGGCACCTCAGAGTAAGTACAAAAGTTTCTAGCAGAATATCATTCTGAGTGTATATTGTGGAAAGATGCAGTGTTGAATCAAGGACTCGTCACAACACAGCCAGGGCACAAAGCACTTGTAGTAATATGTGCGCAGATCCACAATTTTTTAGGAATCCCCATTTTGAGAGATTATTCATATTCTGGGCATTGGGTTAAAATGTCTTACATAAATTATTTTTTAAGCCTCAAAACTATTCTATGTGTTTCATTGAATTATTTCCCCAATTTTGAAATTAAAAACATTGAGTAGTCAATTATCTTCCAAAAATGAAAGAGGATGTGACACAGCCAGAATCTGAACTGACTCCAAGGGCATTCTTAGAAACCCTACATGCTGCCTTATCATACAGTTTTCCTTGGGTAAATTTCCATTGATACAAATTTCCTAGAGAACTATTTGAATGAAAACAAACAAGATCTTTAAAATAGTCATATTTTGATAGAATAATTCTGAATCTAACCATTTATTGCAAGGAAATGATAAAGAATATGCATAAAGAGTTATATATAAGGGTACCATCACAGTATTTTTATAACTAAGTACTGCTAGATGAAACTAAATTTCAATACTACAGAATTAACTAGAGTTCCAGCCCAAGTGTGAAGGGCTAAGAACCAGGACAGTCAAAGATGTAAGTTCCAGTCCAAAGACCCATAAACTTGAGTTCCAAGAAGAGATTATGTTTCAGTTTGAATCTGAAGTTAGGAAAAGAACTATGTCCCAGCTCAAGGCAGTCAGGTAGGAGTCACTCTTACTCATGGGAGGGACAGCGTTTTGTTCAATTCAGGCCTTCAACTGATTGGATGAGGACCCCCCACAGTAGGGAAGCCACTTTGCTTTACTTAATGCACCTATTCAAATGGGTGGATTTAAAAGGTCCTCACAGACAGACACAGAATAAGGTTTTCCCAAATAATTGGCATCTCATAGCCCAGTCAATATATTTTTGTTTATAAAAAACCTGTGGAATTAATGATCACACTAGCAAAGAACATTAAGAGAATCATAACAATAGAAGTGCAGTTAAAACCTGGACACTGTCAGCATTTTCCAAAGAGCATCAACAGAATTTGCAGATCAGTTAGTTAAATGAAGCTTGCTGGAAGGAATGTTTCTATTAGTTGAAATAAGAATTTAGGCAAAGAATGAAGAGTTGGGAAGGCAATTATGGAATTTTTTAACAAATGAAAATTGTTTCAATGATTTGAGATTTAAAATTGTAGCAGCTAAGGGATCTATATCAAAGGAGTAAGTCTTGGACAAGGGAGAAACACGATAATTGATCAGAGGGGTCAAGGAAATAAACCTGCTTAAAACTTGAACATTAAATTGAAAAGAATCAAGTGGCGACTGAAAAAGTTGTTGTGAAATTGGGTTATTTGCACAGCAGTCTTACAAAAGAGCCTCTCTCATGTTCTTATTAATTTTTGTGTATAATATATTCATATAACAATTTGAAGATAAATGCACTATGATAAGTCATAAGACATTATAAATAGCTGTGGGTATAGTTATCTTTAGAAATCACAGGTTCTTTTCTTTTTTTCTATTTTCTTTTTCCTTAGCATGGAGTGACTCTCCACTCATCAGCAAAATAGATTAAAGTTCATTCTACTAAAAGTAATTCGTTTTATACAACAGACATTTTTTTCTTAGATAATTTTAAAAGCTTACTCAGGGACTGGTCTAATACAAAAACTGACGGGTTACCTTTAGCTGAATCTTAAAGTAAAACTATATAGACACAATTCAGCTCCTTATTTGTAAAGGTGTTACAAGGAATTAAAACAATCAAAACTAAAAATATTTTTAAGGCAATTAAATGTCTTTTTCTGTGTCTGTTTCTCTGATAGAACTAAAGTGAGGCTAACCTTAGAAGACTAGCTCCATGTGAAATGGAAACACCCCCCACACACATTTCTGTGTGTGAGGCATCTAACATAACTGTGTGCAGTGTCATTGTTGACCAAATACTACTAGTTTGAAATGACCACTTAAATTCCTTTTTCCCAAGGAGCACACATAGAGCTCTATATTTTCCATATTAATCTGATTTAAAAATGATAAGCTATAGCAACATAAGTATCTACAGATAATTAATATTTTGAATGTAAAAACATTTCACTATCAGGTAAGGATATGCCTTGTTTGAATACAGAATTGTGGTACTCCATGTATAGTATAATATGGGGACATGAACACATTTAAATTTTTGATTTACTGTTGAAGCAGTAAGATTCAAATTTGTTAGCATTGATGTTGAGACTATTGCAGATACTTTAGTTTCTCAGTAAATTAGGCAATCTTACAAGGGACAGAAATGATGAGGAGTAAAAATGTTTAGGGTCAAATTTACTATTTTAGAGATTCACATGTAGTTCTTTAAATCTGTAAAAATATTGCCGTGTATTTTCATGGGTTTAAAGTAATTAATGCAAACTTAATTTTTAAGATACTCATGATTGAAGAGACTGAGCCGCAAGGGATATTGGAAACCCTCTCCTTATTTACTTCCTTATCAACCCTAATCTTAAATGAAGTCAGTTGTTCAATGTGGATGATAATCTCTTAAATTCTTGATCCTCTATAAATTCTCACTAGAGACATTCTTTGCAACTGTGGCTGAAGGTTTTCCTCTCTTTCAGGGTAGTAGAAATTTTAATAAATAGCTGTACTTCAGCATGAAACACTTTTAAAATTCAAGGGAGTAATGGATCTTGTTTCTTCCAGTAGTTTAGATGGATGATACTTAGAGGGAAATTACCCCCTTTGTCTTGCTTATCAAAGTAGGCCAACTTGCTCAATTCTCACAATACATTAAATTTTGTGCCGTTCCTCGTTTTCTTCACATCGATTTTTATCATCTCATTTTTATCTCTTTTTGACTTCTGAGAAAAAATAAAATGTAAACTTTTTGATTAATCTTTATTAACTATAAATACTATTTAAATATAGCTTTAGTGTAGTTATAAATCAAACAAACATTTATTTATATGTGTACATATATATTCTAAATAAATGTTATTGCTAATTTCTGAAAACGAAGCTCTTTGTTGTTGTATTTTAAAATATATTTTCAGATATACTTCATAAAGAAAATGGTTTTCTGAGGGCCTTAAAAATAAAGATGCATCTAATGGAGTTTGGATTTTGAAAAGAACATAGATATTTGTAAAAATACGTATTTTACTCTAAAAGTCTTTCTACCAAGTCCCCATGGGACAGTAATGTCCACATCTTAGTATGTTTCTCACCAAGTCTAATGTACCATTGGTACAAGTTAGAGGCAAAGACATGTCCATGATATTTTGCTGCATGTGTGTATGCATGTGTGTGTGTGCATGTGTGCGCATGTTTGTGCACGTGTAAATATGTGTGTGTGTATGTTTATGTGTTTGGACAACAAGATACCAGTCCTTTAAGGGAAAACCATGAAATGTAATTCTATGATGCTATATTTTTAGATTTCAGGCTGTTTTTACTGCTTTTCTGTTAAAATTAACCTTGATAATGTAAGAAAATCCCCCTTCAAACAAATCACTTTCTCTTCAGGCTTTCAAATGTGAGTAAATATTCTACCCAAATTGTATTTTGCTTGATTGCAGTTAAACTTCAATGTGAAACATTTTGGAAAAAACAAAAGTTTTAAAATAACATGGACCAAGACCAAACATTCATATTTCCTATGAAAGAAACATGATCCCTATACAGTGTGAGACCTTAAATAAATGTTCTTCTACATCTTAGATTATATCCTAAAGAAGTTGTAACACAGTACAGACATTTGGAAAAAAATTGCGGACTTGACTTATGCAACAAATATTCTTACCAACTCATAGGCATTGCTTTGTTAACAGAGTTGACAAAATATGTGATGGATTATGATTGTCATACGTATAAAAAAATTAAATTACTGTTTTTGTTCTAGATCATTGATGGCCATTTTGAAGCAATCTGATTTCTAGAATACAGACATATAATTTTCCTCAATCTCTCATTTCTAAATGAAAAGACATAATGTAAACAAAAACATATGTAGATCAATCAACAATGGAAATCTAAGATGGTTTTCAAATGTGTAAAAACTGAAGAGATTTTTGCTTGACACAAAATGTGCATTGCTAAATTGTACAGTAGTGTGTTGAGAAATTAATCCATCTGCAAAACTGAAATCAAGATATTTATTCATTTCCAAATTTTTTTTAAAAGGCAATTAAATTTAATACACAATCCTAGGATCCTGGATCAGGGAGGGAAAATGCTGTAAAGGACATTATTGGAGCAATTGGCTAAATCAACAAATCAATAAATCAATAAATAAATAGCATATAGAGTGTATTAGGTAATAGTATTGTGTCAGTGTTAAATTGCCTGAAGTGAATCTTTGTTGTGTAATTATTTAAGATAATGTCCTTGTTCTTAGGAATTATACACCATAATACTCAAGGGTAAAGAAATGTCTAAAATGTGGTTCAGAAAAACTAACAGGGATTATGTGTCTATATCTACATGCAAATCTGTATCACTACATTTCTCTAAATCTATACTGATACACATACTATGCCTATACTCCTATCTCTATCTATTATATACATATACATAAATATATGTATATGTATATAAATATAGCTATAAATACAGGTACAAATACAGATATAGATACAGACACAGAAGGCACAGATACAGATACAGATACAAATATAGATATATCTAGACAGTGAGAAGTAAAGGAAAAAGGGGAGGGATACTAATGATATCCTTCTCTCCACCTGTCTCCTAATAGCCAAATATTCTGTGCTACCTATTTTCTAATTGCTCCTCCAGAAACATTTTTTCCTTCCCACTCTACTCTCTGACCCTACGAGACTGACATGCATGGACCATACCATCAGAGTTCCCATTATCTCTGGATTCCATTTTGGTTCCACTAATGGGGAACCCTGGCAAGGAATCCAAAGGAAGAAATAACATGAGGTCAAAATATTTATTACCTGTTCAAGATATTGACTTCTTCTAGGTTTTAGTAATCTCTGCTTGTCTTCATGCCTTAATGACAAGGGATGGTAAAAGCTTTCAGCTATTAGACCCAATTTCCCTTGTGGTTTTCCTTATACTTCACTAACACTATTGCAATTATTCCTTTGTATTAGGTGGGTGCACAAGTAATTGCGGTTTTTGCAATTATTTTTAACCTGTTAAAACGCAATTATTTTGCACCAGCCTAATAAATAAACCTCTTTGAGTTAACCTCCAGTTAGTCTTCTGTTCCTTTTTGTGATACTAATTTACTAATACTCATTGAGTGCTAAGTCAAGGTCACAATATTGAAAGCATTAGATACAATTTTTGAAGTCTTGCAAGTATACCTTGCAGCTTGTATTACATCATCTGCATTTTAGAGATGGGCAAATTGAGATCCCCATGTTTGAGTAACTTGCTATTATGGACTGAATTGTTTTCCCACCAAATTCATGTGTTGAATTCTTAATCCTCAGTGCCTCAAAATGACTTTATTTGGAGATAAAGACTTTAAATAATGATTAAGTTAAAATGAGGCCATTAGGGTGGACCTTAATATATCTGTCAAATGTTTTTATAGAAAGAGGCCATTAGGACACAGAGACACAGACGAAGGGGAGACTATTTGAGGACACAGTAAGAAAGTGTCTATTTTCAAGCCAAGGAGATAGGCCTCAGAACAGACCAACCCAGTCAACACCTTGACCTTGGACTGTTTCTGTTTTATAAGCAACCCAGTCTATGGTATTTTGCTATGGCAGCCCAAGAAAACCGGTACGGCTGCTTAAACCATATGTAAAATAACCATACCCCAAAGTTATAGAATTTATCACAGTTTCATCAGTCCAGTACTATGTTTACCATATTATTTTTCTCTTCTAGTTAATTGTGGCAATTACTTATCATTTACTGATCACTTCAGAATATTTGTATTGATTTATCAATTAGATTATATAGTTATTGAAAGCAGTTTTATAGTTTTATATTCTCAAATGATAATATCATTTTAAGAGTTGCCAAGCTAGATATAATTGTATAACCTGTATTATGTCTCTTAATCCTTCAAAGCACCTATTTTTTAATTAAGTTTATCTATATTTCATAAATGAGAAAGTAAAGTGCAGAGAACTTAAGAACCTTGCCTAAGTTTACAGAATTGGTAAATTGCAGAGCCAGGCACACTCAGGTACTTGACTATATAGGTTATGATTAATCGTGATCCCTAGTCCAGACCACAAACAATGACCTAGCATGATGCAGGGCACATACGTGTAGTAAATGCACAAAAAAAAACCACAAACAAACGAACAAACAAACAAAAACAAAAAAAAACTCCCTGGGTAATAATTAACAATTTTAAATAACACAGTAATAAACAAAAAACAGATTCAGTTTAATATTACATTTAAAAATTGTGTTTATAAATTGTGTTTATAAATTTTGAAATATAGTCACACTGTTTTTCTTCTCAAATTATAATCCTTAAGATTTTGTGAATATTTTCGATTGAAATAGTAAAGTATACTAAGGAAGAACTCTTGATGCATGTGTCTTTTCCAGAGCTGAAAATCTCTTCTATCATCATTAAATGGTGGCATTTTTTCCATCTATTATTAAAAGTCATTGGAACTTGGCTCTACTGTTCTTCAAAGTCCTTATCACCATCTGACACATTGTATAATTATTAGATTGTATGTTTATTTCCTGTCTCATAGCTAAACCATAAGCTCCATGAGAGCAAAAGCTTTTCCTTCTTTGGCTACTGCGGTTTATCTAGAGCCTACAATGATAACTGACAGAATGTGAGTGAAATACATGTGAATCATGAATGAATATAAATTAGATCCAACGATAGCTGCTGTCACTGAAGTAAAGGACAGGTGGATACGGAGCCCTCAAGATACATTCATTTTTCTCATGCAATACAACTAGTAAGCAACCAGCTGAAAACCAGAAACAATAGAAAATACCAATAGAGGTTTTAAAATACCTTGTTGACATTCTGTCACATTAGCATAAACATGCTTTTTAGTTTCAACTTCACCACTGTCATTCAGAACAATAGTTTCCAAACATGAATATCTATGTATCAAAGTATTTAGGAAACCTTTCCAAAATTCTCATTCCTGAGCTTTACCTTGTAACTGGTAAAGTCAATTATGGTAAACAATGTCTCAAAATTTTAGAAGCTGATAGTTACTATTTAGGCAACAATATTAATGACACCAAAGCTAGAAATTACATGTACTATATATATATGTATATTTTATATAATTATTTTAATATAGGAGGGTGTAAAGATGTCAGTGATTTAGAGGAATAGAAGAACTCTACATTATGATAAAGTAAAAATACTGATTAGAAAGAAGAATGATATCATTAAATAGATTCATATCTCCTGTGTGAGTGTTCTTAAAGATACCTTGAATCTATTCACTAACTTCCGTTTATCAGAAGGTTTACAAATCATTTGAATTAGAAGGGACCCAACTGTTTTATTCTAAAATGATAAAAAAATCTCTCTCCCAGGACTTTGAATGGTCACTGTTCTCATCTGAAAAAAAAATGTGTTAACGCAATGACTATAAATTTTGGGAAAATTAAAGCGACTGTTGTACATTACAGATGAAACGTATCATCGCAAGCCAATTTTATAAAACTAATTCTAGTATATTCTCCTTAAAGATTAAAAACGAAGGTTTGATTCCTTCAAATAATACACATAATCGCATGTTAGGAAAAAAAAAGTCTGTTCATTTTAAGATCAGTCATTCACATGCTTAGCATTTATGCTAGGTCACAACTTTGTAAACACACATATACACACAAACACACTCTACCAGTTGATAAATGAGGCATTAATCACAGGAAATGAGCTGTCTGAATTTTTTCACGCCTTTTTGAAAATTCTTTTAACTTTTAATATAGTGTCTTTTTGTTGAAGAAAATTTGTGTTGAAAAATGTTATTTTTTCATTGAATTTGTCTTTGCATTATGATTTTAACGTTTTCCTAGAAATTAAGATTGTGTATATATTCAAATATGTCTTCCTCTATTTATCTAACTCTTTATCCACCTCATATTTGTTTTTTCAATGGTGTTAAGTTAAACAGTATTTGTTTTCCAAATAGTCGTTTTTCTTGCCCATTTGGTTTCAATGATTTTTCAAGATTCTTTGTATTTTAGATTGAGTGTATACATTTTACTGGGGTTTATTCCTTGGCAATTAGTTCTAATCATATACTATTTTTTTAACTGAAGGTTACAATTTATTTTAATGTACATCAAGGTGAGTTCTTAATGTTGATGAAATATTTGATATAAAGATAATTTGGTTATATTTGTAAACTGAAAAAGTGTGTAAAAAGAAAAGAGAAATTTTAAGATACGTAAGGATAAATTATAGGAAAACATCTTAATGAGGTATAAAAATTATATTAGCATTAGAAAGAAAATATTTTAAGTCCATTTGAGAAAAGATAGGAGATAGAGCTGGCTTTGAGTGTATATATGTATGTATATATATATATATATATATATATATATATATATATATATATATATATATATATGGAAACAGAAATTGGACTTAAAATTGATTATCTCACTTTATCTGTAAAGTAGAGGAAAGATTGTTTGTTGGTTGTAAACAGGCCAAAAGACAATATTTAAACAATAAATAAATTGCTGTTTTAAATAAGTTGCATTTTAGAGAAAAAAATTATGCTGTTTAGAGGAAAAAATCAATTCAATATATCAATTCTCCTTTTTTGGTCTGAACAAAGACAAATTTGATTACATATTAATTAACAAATGCAAAATTGTGCTATGTGGTAGTTAACTCTCTCTGTAATTAGCAAAAGAAATAAAAATCAATATTACTTTAAACTAACACGTATCACAATAGTGGAATGAACAGTATAATAAGCCATTGGGGATACTTTGCTCTGGTTCTTGAGGTTTCTCGATAAGTAGGAACTTTAGTTCTATAATCAGTGGAGTCAGAAAAAAATATATATCCCAAACATCACCCAACTTAGTTGGAAAGCATATAAGGTTATTTGTGGATATTCTGAGCAGAAGAAGGATCAATTATCATCTATAGTTTTTAAGATCAAGAAATTTGCTCTATACTAGGTGAGGTAGAGCCAGAATCTACATTTGTCTTTGCAAATTGCTTTACATGGTGGTGGTGGTGATGATATATCATCTTTAGTCCTTCATATCAAAGTGATTTCAGTTATTTTAGGTTTATTGGACACTCTGTCTCTTAGAAAAACTAACGATTAGAAGGTTGAATTTAATAGAATAATTCAATTAATCCCCCTGCAAATATTTGGCCTTTTTTGTCCTTGCAGTAACCTTAAGCAGTTTAAATGGCAGATATATATGTTATGCCCAAAGTATAGTGAAGAATTACTATAACTATTTGGGAGTTGTTTGTTTGGGATATAGAGATAAATACAGGGGTCCAGATCATCAAGGTCATGTAGACTTACTGACATCTAGATTTATTGTTAAGTATTTATCAACAAGGTAATGTGAGGCATTTGAAGCATCATTCCCTGAGTACCAGAAAGGGGAAAACTTTAGTTCAGAAGATGTAACACAACTGTCATGTGAAGACTTCTAGTAATATATTCTGTCTTTCTCTGCCTATATGGTCTAAAAATCCCAGACAGTATTTCTTCACCCATGGCCTGTCTCTTACATCTTGCTGTTGCACCAGTAGAATTTAGCAATCTGCCTGTGTTCTCCATTGGCACTATTCTGATCAAGCTGGCTTTGCTATCCTCTCTGGCTGGCTCCAATTTTTCCAAGTTGTGTAATCCTCCATCTGCTTTCTTTTGTGGTGGCAAAATGGCTCTCCCTATCTTAACTTTGCATTCTACCATCTTTCCAGTTTTGCTATTGCTTTAACTATATGTTAAACATGTATCACAGTTGATTCAAAACTGAAGAAATGCCTAGTACTTGTTTAGATTCTTTGCAGAGAACAGTTAGTCTTTGCCACCAACTAAATTGTGCTTTAAACCAAGGTACAGAAACTTCTTGCAATATGTTCTAAGTAACCAAAATGGAACATCCAAGCAAACTGTTGCCTGTGTTTAGCTTTGTGATTTTCAGACAGCTGGTAGAGATAAGCCCTAACATAAATCTTGTCTGAATCTCCTAAACTCAGCATATGAATTGTAACATTTTTATAGCCTTTTTTGGGTGTTTAACCATTAGTGATGGTGATAAAGCAGAAAGAACAATGAATTTGGATTTAGAAAATCCAGGTTCAGAGTCTTATTCACTTGCTAGTTATTTGACCTTAGAGAAATAACCCTCCTCTCCAATTTTGGAGATGAGGAAATTGAGGCTGAGAGAAAATATGCAATTTCCTGAAGTTTCCAAAGCCAGAAAGTGTACGAGAGTGATACCAAAGTAGGTCTTTTGACCTCAAACCTATGCTCAAAAACCACAAAGAGTACCCAAGATTTTTTTTAATGATATATTATAATAATATAGTTTTAAAGTGATGCTCACTGCTAGAAATTATCCATATTTGAAAACCTATGTAGCTTGTGATCAATTACTACCTACCGACCCGGTTTATCATTAGGCTGCAGTTGAATTCTTTGTCTTGATTATTTGTATCCTTTCTCTTTCACAACTGAATCCACTAAGACCATTTTTCTGCATTCAAAACAGAATGTCTTCTCACATATTTCATACTGATAGTCCCCCTTTATTTTCTCCTCTGCGCCAATCATTCTTCTTTCCTTCTTCCAAAACTCAATTCCAATTCATAATTAATAAAGTATCTTTTGTTTCAACCTTTGGTCTAATTATTCCCTTTGTCTTCTTGGGCTATCAATTGAACGTGATCATCAATTGAACATCCTACTTCTGTTGTACCTCCCTCCATTCAAAATGTAAATTCTCTCCCACTACATGAATCTTATGATACCTATATGTGTTTGAAATCCTCCTACTTGCCTACAACAAATTTAGAACATTGAAATTCTGCTCTCTTGTAAAGCCCTCTCTTCCTTGTGAGTCATAAAACTTACCTATATCACCCTCACTTTCACCTCATTCATAGAACTCTTCTATATATTCTCTATTCTTCAAAACATTGGGTATATGGTTCAGTCTTTTATTCCATGGAAATTCTGACCACTGTAAATGACTACGAAATTCATATGGAAGTCTCATGGAAAACCTGGCCTCTCAGTTTTCTGAACATTTAGAATACCATGACTTTTATTATCTCTACACGTTGGCCAGACAAGCCAGGGATACAATCCATGGACACTTACTGTTATAGTGTTCAACCTGAAAAAAATCACAATTCAGACATTGTGTTTTATGACTTTAGCTTTCTATTGCTTTCTAAAATTTTTGCTTAACCTATGCCTATTACAACTGTACACAAAATTCACATGGATCACTTTAGACTTCTATTGTGTTCACAGTTCTGATGTATTTACTATCATGTCACTTATTCTCTTATCAAAATTCTAAACAGTCTTTTCCTTTTTGCCTTTACTACACCATATAAAAACATTAATAATAATAAAAAAAAAAACTAATCCTGGATAATCTAACTCTCTACATTGTCTTTTTCACAGCTGGGGTGCAGCGTATTTCTGAGGGGGAAAATTATATTATAACATATATCTATCTATCTATCTATCTATCTATATATATATGTATATAGATATGTATATATATATTTTATCTATATATCTATATTTATATCTATCTATCTACAGATAGATAGATATATAGATAAATATATATCTATTTTATATATACATATATATATATATATATATTACATATATATTCAAATCGAGGATATTTACAACTGTAAATTGTCAAAAGTCTCAACTAGATCTTTAATATTTGATCTCACGAAGCAACTCTTTTATTCTATTTCTCTGGATGTTTCATTTTCCACTTTCCACAAATATTTCAATCTCTTTCAACTATCATCAAATATCTAATAAGTCATCTTTTTACCATTTTATTCTCAACAAAATATTTATCATCCCACTTAACAGGGAAAAAAAAAAGAACTGAATAGAACAGAAAATAAATAAATAATGAAATAGCAGCCATAAATGACACATTAGATGAAACGGACATAATTGGACATATATAGAGCACTTCATCCTAAAAACATGAGGACTATACATTTTTTTTCTAGTGTATATAGAACATTCTCAAGGATAGACAATATATTGGGACATAAAATCAGCCTCAGCAAATTTAAAAAGATCGAAATCATACCAAGCATATTCTCTGATCAGAAGACTTTGAAATTGGATGTCAACTGCAAAAAGAAAGCAGGAAAAAACACAAATACATGGAGATTCAAAAACATATTTTTAAAGAAAGATCGGGTCAATGAAGAAATTAGAGGAGAGATCAAAGATACATACAAACAAATGACAATAAAAATACATCCTACCAAAATTTTGGGGATGCAGCCAAAGCAGTTTTAAGAGGGAAATTTATATCATTACAGGCATATCTAAAGAGACAAGAAAAATCCCAAATAAATAACCTCGTGTTACAACTTAACTAGAAAAAGAACAAATGAAACCCAATGTCAGCAGAAGAAAGGAAATAACAAAAATCAGAACAGAGCTCAATGAAATAGAGAACAAAAAGACAATAGAAAAAATTAATGTGACAAAGAGCTAGTTCTTTGAAAAGATTAACAAAATTGACAAACCCTTGGCAAGACTCACTAAGATAAAAAGAGAGAAGACCACTCATTAACAAAAATCAGAAATGAAAAAGGGAAAGTTATCACGGACACCACAGAAATACAAAGGATCATCCAAGAATACTATGAAGGACTCTATGCCACAAAATTCAGTAACCTAGAAGAAATGGACAAGTTCTTAGAAATATATAGCTTTCCTAGACTGAACCGTGAAGAACTGGAAAATCTAAACAGTCCGATCACCAGTAAAGAAATTGAATCAGTCATCTAAAACCTTCCCAAAATCAAAAGTCCGGGACCAGATGGCTTTACTAGTGAATTCTGCCAAACCTTCAAAGAGGATTTAATACCAATCCTGCTCAAACTCTTCCAAAAATTGAAGAAGAGACAGTACTCCCCAACTCATTTTATGAGGCCAACATTACCCTGATACCAAAACCTGGTAAAAACAACAGACACACACAAAAACTACAGACCAATATCTCTGATGAATACAGATGCAAAAATCCTAAACAAAATTCTAGCAAATCGAATGCAATAATGCATTAAAAAGATTATTTATCATGACCAAGTGGGGTTCATACCCAGAGCACAAGGATGGTTCAAGATCGGCAAATCCATCAATGTGATACATCATAACAAAATAAACAAAATAAAGGACAAAAATCATATGATTATATCAATTGATGCTGTAAAAGCATTTGACAAGATACAACATCCATTCATGATTAAAACACTTAATAAAATAGATATAGAAGGAAAATACCTTAACATAATAAAGGCCATATATGACAAACCCTCAGCTAATCTCATAATTAATGGTGAAAAAATGAAGCCCTTTGCTTTACGTTCAGGAACACGACAGGGTTGTCCCTATCACCTCTGCTTTTCAACATAGTGTTGGAAGTCCTTGCCAGAGCAATCAGACAAGAGAAAGAAATAAAAGACATCAAAAATTAGGAATGAAGAAGTTAAATTATCACTCTTTGCAGACGACATGATGCTGTATATAGAAAATCCTAAAGACTCCACCAAAAAGCTATTAGAAACAATCAACGAATACAGTAAAGTTGCTGGCTACAAAATCAATGTACAAAGTCCATTGCATTCCTATATACTAATAATGAAATCTCAGAAAAAGAAATACAAAAAACAATGCCTTTTGCAATTGCAGCAAAAAGAATAAAATCCCTAGGAATTAAACTTAACCAAGGATGTGAAAGACCTATATGCTGAAAACTAAAAAGACATTTTTAAAACAAACTGAAGACAAAAAGAAATGGTAAGACATTCTGTTCTCACGGACTGGAAGAATCAACATAGTTAAAATGACCATATTACCCAAAGCAATATACAGATTTAATGCAATCTTCATCAAAATCCCATGCATTTTTTAAAGAAATAGAACAAAAAATCATCAGATTTGTTTGGAACCATAAAAGACCCTGGATAGCCAAAGCAATCCTAAGAAAAAAGAACAATGCTGGAGGTATCACACTCCCTGACTTTAGCTTGTACTACAGGACTACAATAATCAAAACAGCATGGTTGAAAAATTGGCAGAAAAACAGACATATAGACTAATGGAATAGAATTGAGAACCCAGAAATAAAACCACATAAATATGAACAGACAATTTTTGACAAAGAAGTAAAAAACATACAATGGAGAAAAGACAGCATCTTCAATAAATGGTGCTGGAAGAATTGGATAGCCACATGCAAAAGAATGAAACTGGACTGCTATTTGTCACCATGTTCCAAAATTAATTCAAAATAGATCAAAGACTTAAACATACGACCTGACACAATAAACTGCATAGAAGAAAACATGGGTACTAAACCTATGGACCTTGGGTTCAAAGGGCAT